>NC_056744.1:44590036-44700036 GCF_019279795.1 Protopterus annectens | reverse complement strand
TGAGTTGACCTTGCAATCTTGCAGAGTTGGGGGGCATTTGTAGGGCAGAGTGACCAAATACTGGCAAATGCAGATGGCCCATGGTAGTATACCCCTTCCAGGTATAGTGACTGCTGTAGTACACTTAACAGTTGGTGCAACAAACCATCATGTTAAGGGTGTGCACACTTATGCACCCACAAATTGTATGCATCTCAGTCAGCATCTGCACAACTAACACATTTGTTTGATACTGCATTTGATTGCACAGGTCATATGTGACATATCAGGTTTGTGTAATGTTAACATATGCAGTATTGTGGCCCCATGGCATATCAGGGAAGAGGGTGCCATGTCAATAAGGGTGTGTACACTCCTCATAGCCACAGTAAGGTTTGAAGATTGTCAGTATAATTGTATTTTATTGGTCATACATGCACTGCTGATAATGAGATCTGAAAATCAGACATCAGGCATTTACTAATGACATCTGTCCACATATCATCCGAGATATGTGTCAGACAAACACATAGGGGCTGTGAGTAGCACAGCAAACATAACTTACACACACATACACATTCAGCAATGGCGTGTACACCTGTAAGGTATGGTGCACAGTTCATGCCAGGGTGCGGAACAGGTGCACAGCAATACTGTTACATGGGTGCAGTGTGTTCCAGGGGAAGGGGCATCACCTACTAACACAACTCATGCATCACAGAGATGTATAATGTTGGTAACTGGGATTGACTATAGCTGCAGTGCATGTTGTTGAGTGCCACATGTCATGCATGTTGATAGATCGGTAATGAGAGGTCTGTGTGTAATATCTTTGTGCACCCTCACCTGTAAGTGTGTGTGTGTGTGTGTGTGTGTGTGTGTGTGTGTGTGTGTGTGTGTGTGTGTGTGTGTGTGTGTGTGTGTGTGTGTGTGTACAGTTAAACAATGACATACAGGTCTTAAAGTGCGTTTCTTGTTTTCCCCTCACAGGTGGCGAGGTGGGACAGGGTCCCTCCTACAGGCAAACTGATGTTAGTGTCCATACAGCCACTGACAATGATTATAGGTGTTTTGAGGCACAGGCAGGGTTGTCAGGTGCTGAAACTGTGCCATTGTTTGACATCCCACTGTTATCCTCCCTCTCCCTGCACAGAGTCACATTGCCTATACATACCCCATCACCAGTGGCCATTGATGAGGGACAGTTGGTGGTTGGTGGCATGGGACATGACAGTGTGGTGTCTATGGCACATGTGCCTGGACACAGCAGCCATAGCCAGATGCCTGGTGAGGTACCACACAGGTAGTATGTACAGGGGTGCTCATAGGAGGGCTGCTGGTCATCATGCCCCTGGCAGAAATGCCACATCTGGTGGCACCCGACACATGTTTCAGGCCATCATGGAGGTGCATGCACGTATGGAAGTATATAACAGACAGGGTCTGAGGCTGCAGAAGGCTACTCATTCTGCTGTTATTGACAACATCCGTGATCTTGCAGGTACCCATCATTATTTTGCAGAGGTCCTGGAAAGATGGTTGGGTGAGATGGTGAAAATCCTCGACCGTGGAATATCTGTGCTTGAGCATATGATGGGAGAAGTGCAACGGTCACGCAGACGTAGGCCAGCAACACCAACAGCTGGAGGTTGACATGGATGTGTAAGAAGTCAGAGCCAGTCCCTTAGTGGCAGTACCAGCCCCAGCACTGCAGGGGGCACTGTTCACACCACAACATAGCAGGCCACTTGCACTTGGCCCTGGCTGGTCCCAAGAGGGACCCAGATTCAGCGGACATATGTCATCATCAGGGGAGAGTACCATATTGTGGCTTGTACCTGGTGGTGCAGGTGGAACCCCTGGCAGGCACAGTTCTCTTGTCCATGGCCAGAGATGGTGAACTGCACACCCTGCCAGGTATGGTCTGCAGCCGTCCAACAAACCCCTGTATTGGGCAGCCACATGGCGGAATTGTGTGCATGCATATACACACACACACACACACACACACACACACACACACACACACACACACACACACACACACATCACCAACACAGCTAGGGCAACCCCATACCTACACACACCACATCGCAGCAGCCCAATTAATAATGAAACACCCTAACACATGCAAATGATGTCAAATGAATGTCTCAGCCTAGGTCTCTGGCAAACCCACAACACACCCTGTGCATATGATGATACCTGTGCCACATCCCTGTCATCCATAACATCGATGCAGGGACAGGCTAATATGGTTCTGATGCACAAGGTGACTGTACTACTGTGTACCAATGTAATGCTGTGTAACATGTTTTCAGCACTAAAGTTTAATGCTTACATGTCAGGATGTGTAGCTGTTCAGCCATGATGCATTATAGCTGTTATTAACACTGAGTGATTGTGGTCTCCATAATGTATTCCGTTTGTGTTGTAGGAGTCCATGTGTCAGCAGAATGTTGGTCTGCTGTTGTTTCCTACAAGGGGTATGGCACTGAGGTGACACCTTGACTGTGCCATATCCAGGGTACAGCTGAACACAAGTCGCAGGTCTGTATAACAGTTAATGCATGTGCCACATGCCTGATAGGTCTGAGAAGTATATACAGGTGAGAACATGGTGGCTGTTGTAAGCAGCCCTTCTACAATGGACAATGGTAAGTGTACTGGGTGGTACACACCACATGTCTGTGTTTAACACACACAGACAGAGGCTTTGGTGTTGATGCAATACACAGAGAATACTGTACACATGCATGTATGTACTTTTGCAAGGAACCCATTTTAGCCTATGTAATTCCACCAAGACAGAATAGGCAAAACATCACACTGGGAAATAATCAGTCTGCCAGTTTAATGTCATTGACAATGGTACTGGCAGGGTATATGTCCCCTTCCCCAATGCAATGCAATCCTCAACTTGGTAAACATAGGTGTGCTAGTGTGGGTGGCACAGCCCAACCCTTTGGAGGATATGAGGTGGTGTAGAACCACAAATAGTGTGATTGACAACTACTTAACCTGTTAACATGAACTGTACAGTATTACAGCCAACTAAGTGGGGGATACACTCAACAATAACCGCAATGATGGTGGCTGTGTCCACAAGATTGACACCCAGCTATATATACCAACCCCGGTATCTCTGTACAGCTATACAGTTGGGAAGTGGGCATTTACACATCTACTACTAGTTGTGATGGAATGAATTTCCACAGGATGATACCTGCGAATTGTTAGCATTTGCCAGTCCATTCTCGAACAGATGATCACCTGGGACATATATATTCTGCAAACTGAAGTAGATCCCTTCACATACACACACACTCTTACTTGGCAACACTGGGACTAGGACCCCTACCTAGGTACGCAGTGCTACTAATGTGTGTGGCCTTAATTGCACACACCACACAACTTTTAGGATGAGGTGTGTTCCAGCTTACATCTTAAGTGAAGAACATTACCAGGCCTTCTACAGTATGGTAATGGGGGATATACTGGTTGTTTAAAAAATATGTGATATACTGTCATATACACATTGACAAACATATAACAGTTATACACACATCTGAGATACCTGGGTTTATCAGTGCTAACTACCTTGTCAGTGTTTCCATTCTGTTACAGATAAGTTGCACACAGCACATGCATCACTGGGCTGGATAGTGTAATCTGTTACCTTTATGGTTGATGGTGACAGTGGTCCCCATACAGTGGACCTTGGGACATGTATTGGGGTTACCATGGTGTAAAGACAGTATACTCAGCACCCACACCCCACATTGGATATTGTACTCACTGAAACCCATGATAATACTCTGACATACCCATCATCACACATTGACCAGGACTGCAATACAACCCCTTGTCTATCTCAAGAGTGCTACTACAGGGGTACACATCTATTACACATGCCACAGGGATAGTAGGGTGATGCATTGTCATAGCTCTCTTACAGTCAGCAACATCACTATCCCTTATACCGTGTGGCAAGGTGTATTGTATTAGGGGAATGTGGCCTCAGAATGCTGCATCCTACACATATACAAACTTGCACACATACACACCCTTGCCAAAACTCAGAGGGTAACCCATGCCTATCTACCCATTGGTGAAACAGTGTTGTGTTGGTGCTGCAAGTTCCAGGTATCCCATAGGGTGAAGAGTGTAACAAGGTACATGTAATGTCCATTACAGCAGCAGCCATATCTAACTATGGCAATGGGGGTGTGGTGGGTGTGAAGGGCCTCAGGGTATTATCAAGTACAGGTATACAATCACACAGACACTGTTATACTCAGTAATGCACACTGACACATTTGTCAGTACTGGGGTCCATAGGTGCAGATGTTCATAGGTGTGTACCAGAATATTGTCCATGGAGAGATAGGAAGAGTAGGGGATATGTGTACAGTGCCATTTGCCAGCAGGCCATCTATCAACTGATGCCAAGGGAGTGATCCTCAGGGTGAGAATTAAATGTAACATCCGATCATCTGGTTGCCTCTTGCAGAGGGCCAGTGAGGTGCTCCAGTTGACATGTATGCAACATGTATTATATAGCATGGTCAGTGCCTGTCTTGGAGACCTGTACCCAAGCATGTTCTTTTGACTGTGGTAGTATAATTGAAGTATCCATGGCATGTGGTGCATACAGGATGGGGATTCCTAGCTGTGGAATTCATAACACAGCTGGGCAGACATGTCAGTATCACTCAAACATAGATTGCCTGTAAGCAGCCAAGATGGACACCTGACATCTACATATGTGTACAGAGGACAGACAGACATCAGTTAGCCAACTAGTTATGCATTAGGATGACTGTGTTGACAGATATAGGTCTGACACTGATAGGTATGCCATTACTACATGACAGCAGCCCTCAATGACATGTCCTATATACACAGTAGTTTATAGTTAATATCCACATTAGATCAATATCCAGTAGCAAATACTTAATGACACACAGCTCACACATCAAGAACATGGCAGTGAGGACACAGAGTCCATCTTTGCATGCAGGGGTGTTTGGTTCCAGTACTATAATCTGCAATCTACTCTTACTTGGGAAAGCACTGCCAACAGTAGTAACGTAATGATAAACTACATGCCAGTGTGACTGCATATAACCAGGGATACTATCCATGTATGTAATACAACAAGCCATATATGCTCAAGTGTTCCAGACAGTAGACTCACACCCCTTGCTAATGTAATGACAACACATAGACACATGTTATTTAGATGGAATTAAATACACTTATTAAAAATGTCATTACCCTGCTATTTTATCAGACTGGAATGTGATCGAGCTGCTCAAAACTCCCTTAACCACTTTTTATCCAACAGCCCTTGTTCTACCTAGCAACAAAATAAACAGCCATTGCAGGTCTTGAACCCAAGACCCTGTAGAGTATTGTCACAGCACTTAACCACTAAGCCATCACAGCTGTGGAAAAGTTTTTTTTTTCCCAATATATGTGTCAGTACACTCACTGAATAGTAGTTTGACTTCTACAATTGTGTAATACTTGTTAGTGATATTAGTGTTAAATCAAGTATGTTGTTGTATTTAAATATACACATAGATAAATACGGTGTGATAAATTTGGGAAGGTATATGCAGCAGTCATGTTTACACATAAGTATATATATATATATATATATATATATATATATAGATAGATAGATATACACATATGTATATATATGTATACATGTACATACACATATATATTTATATGTATGTATTGCAATACATCTGTATATTGCGTTATATATATGAACATATTTAGATCTATCTGTATATGTATATATATATATATATATATATATATATATATATACACATATATATACATATATATATATATATATATATATATATATATATATATATATATATATACCAAGTAACCAAACAAAAACACCACAAACTGTTTAAAACGAAATTAGGAAAAGCAATACAGCTCATGGATGTCCCAGTACCATTTATTTAGCGCTTTCATCTGCTTAACAGCTTGACTTCCTCAGAATACAAACCGTCATGACATAACTTACATTTAAATACACAACCCCTATCACACGACATTAATTAAGACTCTTAAATTAATTAGTTCTCTTAAAAGCATATAAACATATAAAAAATAGGTTACATAAAAATTGATATAGGGCACTGGACAATAAGTATTAAATACATTAAAGAAATGTTTGCATATAGAATATATCATAAGCAAAGAAAGGGAGACACATTACAAAAATAATAATATCAGTCATTTTTTATTTTAGTTAAGTTTAAGTTATGTCATATCGGTTTGTATTCTGAGGGAGTCAAGCTGTAAAGCAGATGAAAGCACTAAATAAATGGTTAAATGGTACTGGGACATCCATGAGCTGTATTGCTTTTCCTAATTTTGTTTTATATAAATATATATATATATATATATATATATATATATATATATATATATATATATATATATAGATATATATACATATATATATATGTGTGTGTGTGTGTGTGTGTGTGTGTGTGTATACGTGTGTGTGTGTGTGTGTATATGTATATGTGTATATATATATATATATATATATATATATATATATATATATATATATATATATATGCATGTATATACATATATGTATAACATATGTCCATAACATGTAGTGGAGTCATACCTCAGCACCAATAGTCACAACCTCTTAGTGCAAGGGATGTCATGTAAGTATTGCAGGTATAAATCTAGACTTTTGCTACTGTAACAGGGGTTTTCTTAACAGAAATGTTGTGTGGGAAGTCACATCTGATATTGACATGTACGCCATCAGTTACTGACAGACATCATAAGGTCATCATAGTACAGTACCACACAAATCACAGTAATGATCCTGTGGAATACAGCAGAGATATGACCAATAAATGTGGACAGTCTGACACACTCTGGTCAGTCCAGAGGTATACACATCACCCCTAAATGCAAGACTTGTGGACCAAGTCTGACAAAGTGGATGTTTACAGCCATGTAAATGGGGATATCATGAAAGTACTGGAATAGATAAGCTCACACAGTTTATGTATTCACATACTCCTGTCTGTCCTGACACATAATAACCATAGGAGCAGAGGTCAAAAGCCCACATACTACCCACTAGTTAGTGACATACATCTGTACAGAATCCCACTGCTTTGTAAGAAATACACAACATTTATGGTGTACATCTGACAAATATCTGGACATAACATCACACTGCGTAAATACACTGAGCTGCTAGGCATGTCACAAAGCACTGTGCAAACTACAGGCAGACTGCCACAACATTGGCCTACATTTCCTATGGAGGATTACACATGTACCTGCAAATATAGCAGGCTCTACAGGCATGTAACAGCACAAAGTAACAGACACCTGTGTGAAAGTGCATACCCACAACCAATCTGAACACAGCCACAGTCACATACGGTAAGCGTACTTAATATTACAGTATACGGACTGTGTGAACAACACTATCCTCATATGTGCCACTCACACACTAACCCTACCTATACTGCACCAATACACAGTGTATTCTGCTGACTGATTGTGGTATGGGACATGTGTTGGTCTGGCCCTACAAAGATGTACGCCGATAGGGTACCATACACTGCAGCAGCATGCAACATCACATAGAATAGGACCAAGAACAATGACATCTACCACAGTCTATATGCAGGCCAAGGTACATATTCACATTACACACTCTGCCGACAATCACCATAAGTACATAGACCTCACTACTGTACACACTACAACTGTGTGAACAACACCATCCTCATATGTGCCACTCACACACTAACCCTACATATACTGCACCAGTAGACAGTGTATTCCGATGCCTGATTGTGGTATGGGACATGTGTTGGTCTGGCCCTACAAACATGTATGCCAATAGGGTACCATACACTGCAGTAGCATGCAACATCACATAGAATAGGACAAAGAACAATGACATCTACCACAGTCTATACCCAGGCCAAAGTACATATTCACATTACACACTCTGCCGACAATCACCATAAGTACTTAGACCTCACTACTGTACACACTACAACAGAATGTCCAGGTTTTGTTCTCAATTATAAGGCCTACTATGCATAACATGTCTAGCAGCCTGATATTTCACTGGCTTGTTATCAGGTATGATGTCAGTAAATAATGATGTACTGAACATATGCACCTGTTACTGCATGACATATGTACAAAGTTTGACAGAGTTGTGGCTGGAGCCACTAACACAGGGCCAATATTGACATGTTGTTGTGATAAACCCATACATTTACTGGTGTAACCAGGTTTGTTGTGACATATGTCTATTGAGGGATATGAAGTCAGTAACTCACATGACTGTCACCATGTACTGATTGCAATCCACAGAGTATGCTACTGCATTTCTAAAGATAGGAAATGTGTGAGTAACACAACACATGTAAGACTCCAAACACTGGCCAGTCTGCAGATAGCCCTACAGGTGAGAGTTTCCCCAACTGCATAACACTGTTATGACAGACATTAAATCATGTAGAACAGCCATATCCACACAAACCTTGTTAAACCAATATTACTTCAAATGTAGAAGAGCAATACTTACATTCTCGCCTCATGTCTGGAACATCCCCCTCCTGTTTGCTGGCCTGTCTCCACAGTGTATGTTGTAAGAGGTATATCCAACTACCCTCTGTGTTGCTGTTTGTCAAACACCCACATGAAGTCCTGCTCACAGTGAATGAAAAGGGCCAACACCCGCATGAAATGCTTAGTTATAGGAGTGTGTTTCCATGCAATTGGCTATAGGAATGATACCACAGCTGTTCCACATGCAATCAGCTAGTGCGGGACTGCAATCCATGCACAGGCCATCAGCTGATCATGAGCATCACTTACAAAACATAAGCTGCTGCCTAAGCAAAGCAGGTGTACTTTTCCACATCCACCAGAGAGGGAGTGAGACAGACAGACAGAGACAAAGTAAGAAAGGAAGGGAGTAGGAGAGCAAGAGCTAAGCATGTTTGTGTATAATCCATGGGTGGAGAGTGATATCTAGACATTATGATGGTTGCCTATATTGTGTACTAATCCATGCTGCCACATGGTAATGTCACATGGTAATTGCACATGGCTGTACACATTTATGGCTGGGGATTGTTGACTAGAATCTCTACAATGTTTGGAAAATGTTGGTATTGTAATGTTGACAATGGGACATGTAGCTCCTCAATATGATGATGTGGCTAAACCAACACTGCAATGGACCTTGTTATTACACAATCACCCCAACAGGACAATGATAATACACACAAACACACACTTACCAGTACTGGGTTTCAAACCCCTACCTGACTATGTATTGTTATTACATTTTTATACAGTTGTTGCACACGCCACGGAGCTTACATGTTGGGGAATTGTACACAGGTATCTTTGAAGGTGAGTGGCATCAGCAACAGTGATAAAGGAGGGATAAGGGAAGTGTAGTACATGCGGCTGTCCACAAAAGCAGGTATCAAGGAAGACACAACCACACTCTCTCATGTACTCACACACATTATCACAGTTGTTAGGGTCAGGATTAGAACTCCTAACTAACTAGTTTTCTACACTACAGTATTATGCAGGAATCACAAATGTCACAGAGCTTATCAGGCTGATACCAAAGGGTTATTTCAAGGTGACTGACAGAAGGCATGCTACAGTAGGGCAATGGGAGGTGTAGAGAGTGTGAATGGCTTCAAAATCATTAATCTCCACACACACACACACACACACACACACACATACACACACACACACACACACACACACACACACACACACACACACAAAAACACACAAACTCACGCACACACACACACACACCCCTACCCAGCTATGTTTTGCTGCTACAGTGTATTGCATTTCTAGCATGCACCATGGAGCTTATTGGATGGATGCTGTTCAAAGGTACTTCTAAGGTGAGGAACATCACCGACCCTTGTAAATACTGGCATTGGGTGATGTAGTGGGTGAGAAATCACAAAAATAATTTTACCCTAATCACACATTTACATTTGCCATGGGTGAGGTTCAAACATCCATCTAACAACCTTTATGGGCCATTATGTTACACATTTACCACATGCACCACTGACCTGACATGGTATAGGTTTCGCAACATATACTTGTAAGGTGGGTGATATCTGCAGGACTGCTAAAGTCAGTCTCTGAGATGTGTACTGGCTGTAAATAGGGACAAAAACATTGAGGTACACACCCAAACACTTGCCATATATGGGATTCAAACCCATAGCTGTGTAGTTACTGCTATTACATTTTTCTGCATTTATGGCATGCACCACAGAGCTTACAGGGCTAGCCCTTCTCCAAAGGTATATTTCAAGGTAGATGACATCAGCAGCCTTGCTGAAGTTGGGAAATGGAAGGTGTAGTGAATGTGAATGGCCTGAAAAGCCTTACTCTCTACACACACACACACACACACACACACACACACACACACACACACACACACACACACACACACACACACACAGTTGCTACATCTGGGATTAGAACTACAACCTAACTAGTACATCACACTATAGCATTATCTAGTTATAGCACAAGCCATGGAGCTTATAGGGTAGCCCTTCTCCAAAGTTGTTTTTCAAGGTGAATGACATCAACAGCCTTACTAAAGTAGGGCAATGGGAGGTGTAGTGACTGTGAATGGCCTCAAAAGCATTGATTCCTACACACACAGGCAGAGTTTCAGCATTGCCATGCCTGTGATTAGAACTCTTACCTAACAAGTACATCACACTATAGTAGTACGCAGTTATAACATGTGCCACAGAGCTTATAGGGTTTGTCCTTCTCCAAAGTTGTTTTTCAAGGTCAATGACATCAGCAGCCTTGCTAAAGTAGGTCAATGAGAGGTGCAGTGACTATTAATGGCCTTAAAAGCATTGATCCTTACACGCAAACACACACAGAATTTCACAGTTGTCATGTATGGGATTAGAACTCCTGCCTAACTAGTACATCACACCATAGCATTACACAGTTATAGCATGTGCCACGGAGCTTATAGGGCTAGCCTTTCTCCAAAGTTGTTTTTCAAGGTGAATGACATCAGTAGCTTTGCAAAAGTAGGGCAATGGGAGGTGTAGTAACTGTAAATGTTCTCAAAAGCATTGATCCCTACACACACAGACTTTCACAGTTGCCATGTCTGGAATTAGAACTCCTACCTAACTAGTACATCACACAAGAGCATTACACAGTTATAGCACATGCCACAGAACTTATAGGGGTAACCCTTCTCCAAAGGTGTTTTTCAAGGTGAATGGCATCAGCAGCCTTGCTAAAGTGGGGCAATGGGAGGTGTAGTGACTGTGAATGGCCTCCAAAGTATTGATCCCTACACACACAAACACACACAGAGTTTCACAATTGCCATGTTTGGGATTAGAACTCCTACCTAACTAGTGCATCACATTATAGCATTACACAGTTATTGCACATAACACATAGCTTACAGGGCTGATTTTTGTCCAAGGAAGTATTTCAAGGTGACTGATATCAGCAGGCTTGCTAAAGTAGGGTAATGGAACAGGTAGTGACTGTGAATGGCCTCAAAAACATGTATCCCTACACACACAAACACAGAGTTTCAAAGTTGCCATGTTTTGGATTAGAACTCTTACATAACTAGTACATCACACTATAGCATGACACAGTTATTGCATGTGCCACAGATCTTATAGGGATAATCCTTGTCCAAAGGGGTATTTCAAGGTGACTGACATCAGCAGGCTAGCAAAACTAGGGCACTGGACAGTGCAGCGTTTGTGAATGGGCCATAAACCATTGCTCTGAAAGCACACACACAACACTCAGTCACACACAACTTTACATTTGACAGGACTGTGTATACAACTGCTAGATGAATAATGACATGTACTGTCATGTTACATAGATATCACAAGCACCACAGACACTATAGTGCTGAGGGCTACCAGAAGCAAATGTCTACAGTGATAGACATTGGCACATCATGTGATATTGGCCACTTGGATGCGTAGTGGGTGGGACAGGCCTCATGATGGGAAGCTCTTTGTCACTGCCTGACTCTCTCTTCCCTGCATCTATGTTTGTGTATGTTTGACCTATTATAGTGTGTTGTCCTTGGATATATGTGTGTACTCCTATCCGATGTGTGTGCAAAGCATGACTGATGTGCAATGTGGAGTGTGTGCACAGACATCTGTGACTGACAGATATGTATAGTCCACTGTTGTTGTCAGACATGGGCTTCATAAGTGTGGGAGCATACCCAGTATGACCCTTCTGTATTTTTTGTCAGACATGGGCTTTGTTTCTCTATGTGTGGGAGCATACCCAGTATGACCTTCTGTACTGAATGTGTGAATCCATTCCAGGTAGGTTGTTCTCCAGTGCAGGCATTTGTGTTCTACATCTACAGCTATCAATCTGTTTCTGCAAGATATCTGTAGATAGGTTGAAAATATGGTGTCACAATGGGAAAAGGATAGTGGGATACTGTAACAAAATTGTGTCTGTGCTGCTTCTGCTACATGGTTTTGGTGTTAGCAGAGATATTCAGACATATGTACTGTTTAACTCTGTGATGTATTATGTCATCAACTACTGACAGATATACATATTTGCTCGCAGTAATTTCCTGGGGAATACAAGATGAATGAAGCTGTGTCCAGTATTGTGGTGTGCAGCCTACATATTCTTGCACAATCATGCCATTCTGGAAGGGGAGCTGTAGACACTTGCTGATGTGTCTGTGTAAATGGTCCAGCACCTTGGTACTGTGGTGGCTGAGGATCCCATGGTTGTACATCTATCGACATGACAAAATGGCCATATCCTGCTGTGGCCATACCTCTCAGCTGTACAGGTTCACACAGGTTACCCAGAGGCAGGGCTCATATATCTGGTCATTACCCCTTCACATTGTGGTTTACAAGCACTTTAGTAGCCACCCATTCCTGTATTTGCAGGAAGGGATTGTATGGGCACACATCACAGTTTCAGACTTCATACACTCCATGGCGTCCATGCTTCTACCCCCTCTGTTATTCTATCCTCTTCCTAACAATTTGCAAATGATATCTGATAAGTATCCCTATAGTTATCACTTCATCCCAGCAGTATTTAGGGGTTGGTCCACAGTTCATGCAGTAGGACATGGTGGGCATGCTACTGGGATTTGTCAACATGGCCTTGTATTTGTTTTCTGTGGACTGTGTTATGTCGTTATTTGGGACTCCATGAGATAACATACACTGGCAGTACAGGTGAGACACATGCCTTTGGCAGAGGACTTTAGGGCATTTGGTAGTGATGCAGGCCATCTGTAGCAGGCCAGTGCATTCTGTCACTCCTACAGTCCCAGGCTGCAAGCCACTGTATTCCCCTGGGGTGACAGGGTGAGTGTGCAAGGTGTTCATGGCAATAGTGTCTGTCCTTATTAATCCATTGGTGTGGATGCTGGCAGGGTGCTGCTTACAGCTAGGGATACACCTGCATGGGTCACCTCTTCAGCATGCTGCATTCTGTGGGTATTCCCATACAGAAGTGGGGGTCATATTGTACTCATTCCCAACAGCAGGGATATGACCTGAAAGGTACTTGTGGCTGATGGTGGGGTGAGCTGAGAGAATGTGTGCTATGGAAGCTACTTGCAGCTGACTCACAGATATACGTGGGCCATTCCCCTTATGCTGGCTTGTGCAGGGACATCAGCAGTTTCTCAGTACTTCATAACTGTGCCTTTTGTGGTCTGCCAGTGTTTGGCCAGACTACATCAGTATTCTATACTACACAGACAACTAATGTACTGCTAACCTGTATGTACAGTTCCAAAGGTGTCTCCATTTGACAGTAACATTTTATACACTCTCTGTCTAGGGTACTTCCACCTGTGTACTGTGTGTATGTCTGGGCCCACATTCATGCCATGTCCATCTTTCAGATGGTAACAGATATTACATCTGAACAATTAGTATGGATTACTGCTGGATTGGGTCTTGCTGACATGCATTGTGTTTGGCACTGCAGTTGTTAGAACTTGGCCCTGTCATCAACAGTACTGGCCATTGGCCACCGGGACACAACCCTCCATGCCTACATGCTGACCACTTTCACACAATATACAGCACACACCAACCTAACACACAGAGCCCTGCATATTGTACACGTGTGACAATCTATCCTGCTAATTTGGCCAGCTCAGGTAATCTGTGCTCCACTGTTATTATACCAACACATACATGTTACTACATTTCTACATAGGATTGTGTGGGGGGGGGGCATACCTGACAACTGTAAACATTTGCTATGACCATACTGATATTTCAGGTACTTTGCTGGCTTCCAATGCATTCTGTATTCTGACCTATCATGCAGACTAGAGGCATATCAGTGTAGTACAGATCTTAGGTTTTATTGACCAACATTTCAGTTTCAGACTTCTTACCCTTCAGAACTAACATCCCACTGCCTGACCTGTTGTAGTCTGTCTGTGTAGGTCTGGAGGGGGGCTGTTTTCCATTGCCATCAATCGGAGGCCTTAGCAAAGCCTTTATTTGTGGTCATCTACACCTGTCCTGTTGGCTGAGACTGTTGTTGGGTATGTGAGCCTCACTGACATGCATGTGTGTGTCCTATGGATACACATTTGGCCCACCACATGTCTTGCAGTGGGATTTGTCATCTTGTCTAGTACTGCCTACTATGTTAACACCAATATTTGTTATGGATTTCATGCTGCCCATATAGGTGTCTACTATCTGCTGCCATCCCATTTAGCCACCCGATTCCCTTGCATGCTCACATCCATACCACAGAGACAAGTACCACAACATACTACTCCATTCAGAAATTGCTAGTGTGAGTGACTTACCTTGTGGCTGTACTAGTACTCTGAGGTTGGTGCTGGAGGGCTGACTATGTCGGATGCACATAATACACTCCCTATACATGGCTAAGCACAGGTAGTGTCATGTTTGGCATCCCTTTTACTGTATGTGCGAGTCAGAGAGAGGTGTCATTCCCTGAGTTCCTATCTTGTCAGTGTATGTGCTATGCATTGCCTCTTTGTCAAAGCCTGGGCATACTGGGCACACCTCCTTCTGCCTACAGAGGCAGGCTCAGGTTGTTCCTCCTCTGAGTCACTCTGTGCCTGTGCTGGCCTTGGCAATGATGGAGGACTGTGTGGCCCTGCCCCGTGCTGTTCCTGCTCCAGCTGTTTCTGCAGGATCATACTGTGTAGCATGGCACTTACAATGACAATTTGGGTACATGTAGCTGGAAAGTACTGCAAGGCTCCACTGGATATGTCCAGGCACTGGAGCCTTGACTTAAACATCCCAAACACACACTCTATTATGATTCTGGTCTGTCTGTCTGCCTCATTATGGAGTTCTTGTTTGGGTGTGTGTGCATTTCTGATGGGTGTCATCAGCCATGGCTCCAGTGTCTAACCAGCATCCCCGACTAGGTGGCCATATGGGATGTCCCCATTGGCAAATCTCTGGTACCGCTGCGTCATATGTCAGAGGTGGGAGTTGTGATAGCCTCCAGGGCTGCCAGCACACACATTCATTATAATGCCCTGGGCATCTCACATGACCTGGCATTTGATGGAGGGGAAGCCCTTGCGGTTTATGTAGACCCTACCCCGCTCACCAGGTGGTGCTTTGATGTGTATGTGCGTGCAGTCTATAGTACCCACTACCTCAAAGTATTCTGCTATTTGGTGGAAGAGACAGATATTGCTGATCAATGCCTCACGGGTATTGTGGAAATAAATGTGCTCACCGGCATGTGCTGACATGGCATCCAGGAACTGATGCAGTACCCTGGATGCTGATGCCTGTGAGATCTCCATGATATCCCCAGTTGGCCTTTGGAAGGTACCTGTGGCTAGTATTCTTAAGCCTACGCATACCTTGGTATCCACTGGGATGGGTTCCCCCTGTTGGTTCTGTGTATGAGGCATGGCCGGCATGGCTCAAAAATTTTGCTGTAGGAGGCCCCTGTCCACCCTATAGCACTCCACTATCTCCCACTCATGTAGCTCCTGGTAGGTTACCCTGGATCTGTACACTCTTCTCCTTCTCCTCATTGTGGGTTGGTTATCAGCACTGTAATCCATACCAACCTCAGCCTCTTCCACATGTTGATTTATGAGAGGAAAAGCAACCCATATCATTTTGTTGCTTTTGATAGGTAAAATTTCCCCATTTGTGTACACCGGTGGTGTAGAGTTTGTGGGAAAAACTAGAGGTAAAGGTGTTTGCATAGTTTATAGTAGTGTAATGGGCTGGGCTGCTGCCTGTGTAATTGGCTCATTTTGATACATTTCACCTGCCAGCTTTGCTAGTTCACCTTGATTAACTTCCTACTGCTGTTTTCCCTTCCTATTGCCTTCCTGTTTAAGCCCCGAGGCACGCCGCACAAACCCAGTGCTCAGATGTGAACAGAGCTGCTATTTCCTGTTTTATTTCTTTAAAACCCAGTGCGCGGCATGCACTCCCGTTTAGGCAATGTAAAGACTGCTAGGCAGAGTCAGACACACCCCCTTCCTTAGCTGTGCTTAGCTAAGGGCAAACACGGGCCACAGAGCTCCAATAAGCTTACAGCATGCATGACACACACCCTTATGAAGTCATCTAGCTCTTAGGCTTACACTATGGTCTTACTGCACCTAAACAGTTGGGTGCAAGCTAGCACTGAGGGGAAATCTGTGATTCAGTATCATTGCCCTTATTTGCATAGGACTGACTGCTAATGCATGGTTACAAAACTGACACTCAGCCTTCCTCCTTAGCAACCACTATTCCATGGTCTTTTTGTGTTATGCATGCCATTGACTATTATGGCAAAATTATGATTTTGGTTTACAAGCTTATTTCCAGCTTTTTTATTATTTTTGGGCTGATCCCGTTTGTGCACCGCTGCCCTGCCCTTAAACTTCTGAAATCGGCCAACAAAAAAAAGTTAATTTTTATAATTGTAAAATTATTTTTCATGCCTATGGCCATTTATTTAGCCTTTGGTATGCCTAACCCTTCTAATACATGCATTTGTATGAGCTGGCATGCCCCCGTTTTTTAGTTTGCAGAAATGTATTCTGCTACTGGATGAATACATTTCTGCAGTCTACACTATTCCTGCATGGACGTCTACCTGCTTTCTGGATCGCTAATTCACCTCATTTGCATGTTTTTTACCAGCAAATGAGGTAATTAGCATACAGGGGCTGTGTCCGTGCAGGAATAGTGCAGGAGCGCTCGTGCATGTCCCAGGAGCTTATTCCTGGATCGCACGGCAGCCATATTGCCTGCAGTAGCTCTTGCACTATTCCTGCATGCCGTGCAGAGCTTGCTGAATCCTGGGGTGTATGCGTGACAGATGTGTGTGTGTGTGTGTGTGTGTGTGTGTGTGTGTGTGTGTGTATGTATGTATGTATAGATATATATATATGTATATATATATATATATATATATATATATATATATATATATATATATATATATATATATGGGTCTACTTCATAAGATTGACAGACCATTTGATCGACATTCATTTGATCGACAGCTCATTCGATCGACAACCAGTATTCAAGGCACTTAACAGGGATTTGCCCCCCTCCTCAATGTTGTGTGACCCTGGAGTTGGTATATATAGTTAGGGGGGGTGTGGGGCACAGCCTCCCACATTTGGGGGGTTTGGGAGGTGAAGCCCCCCACCTATTTTCATTTAAAACATGAAAATACAACAAAACTACACATTTAAAAAAAATAGGTGGTGGCTTCACCCCCCACACCCCCAACTATATATACCAACTCCAGGGTCACATAACATTGGGGGGGGGGACAAATCCCAAGTTTTTGCCTTGAATACTGGTTGTTGATCAAATGAGCTGTCGACCAAATGAATGTCGATCAAATGGTCTGTCGATCTGATGAAGTAGACCCATATATATATATATATATATATATATATATATATATATATATATATATATATATATACATATATATATATATATATATATATATATATAAAATATCTTTTGGAGGCAAAAATCTCACACACAGTAAACTCAGACAACAAATTTGTCAGCAGTGCACCACACATCACACCTCTCCAAGGCCATTACAACACACATAATGCATTATATGCTGAGGATCTAAAGTTTAACTTGCCTAAACCTAATAGAACTCCAAAACAAAGCACACACAGCACATTAAACCTACTTCTTATGTAACACAGGGAATGCCGAAGTCACAGATGCTGAGCCCATAAGGCAGACATCAACAAAACCAAACATTCTTGTTATAATTGATTCCATTGTAAGGCATAAAGATGTGCCTCTTACCAGGCTGAGGAAAGAAAGATAAATAGTTAGTTGCATTTTGAATAGTTTTGGAGACTTACCCCAGGATTCATGAAGCTCGGCGCAAGGATGGCATTAGCCTTGCACCGACCATGTGGTGTAGAGATGGCACAGCAGCACCACATGCATACTAATGAAGGCGCGCTGTTGTAATGGCCACGTGCATAGGAAACATGTATAAGTGCAGGGGGCGTGTCCAAGAGCTGTACGGAGGAGTGAACATGTCGGCTGCATATGCACAACCTAAAATGCTGACTAGTACAGCCTGCCTCTAATAGTAATCACTCCTGTCAGTGTCTCTGGATAGTGAAATGTATGCAAAGCATACAAGACATCATTGCAAACACCACAATAAGAAGTAAACACAAAGGCACATAGCTGAATATTGAGTCCCCGTCCCTCGAACAAATGATATTTAAAACCCCGTGTCCATACTCCATTGTAGTATCGCTAGTTATACCAAGTGGAAGCAAAACACATCGTGTTAGTGCGCTGCCAATTGCTAAGCGTAGCCCAATGGTTTGGGTTACCACCTGTCCAACATTGTGAGCGACAGTCCCCCTCTAGGCAGGTGTGTCCATACCAAAACCATAATAAATGTGAAATGTCCTGCGATAGTAGGACATAATTATGTCCCATATGTTATGTAATAGTCCCATACAATACGTATGTCCATATATAAAATACCTATATGTTACAAGAAACAGAATAAGCAAGTAAATGAAACAGAATAAGCAACTACACTGCTACAACAATAAAAGCTTATATGTAGGCATAAAACTAAAGTACTATCCTTTGTAATGACCGTGGGTATGTGTTTGCCTGTAAACTCAGATGGGTGTCCTGAAAATGTCCCATCCAGGTCATATGAAAAGGTGGCAACCCTACCAATGGTCAGAGCATTCACCCAATATCTGCCCATTTGTGGTCCAAGTCATGCGTGTCAGGACGGCCCATAGGTGAACGGGTATTACCCGGGTCTACCTACCATGTCATGAAAGATAAGTATTTGCGTGTACCTATGTGCATGAAGTACAGCATGTGAATGATCAGAAATGCTAGTGTAGACCTCACAACCATATTGGTCCCAGAAATATGTAATGTACGCAATGTGTTCTGTTGACTGTGCCATGGGCCGTCAACTAGAGAAAGGATGAATGGTGTCTTTGGAATATGGGGGTGGGGGGGTGATGGGTAATGTAATAATTCGCCAAGGGAAGACTGGTAGGTGAACTGGAGGTCTAGGAGGGAGCAGTGGGTGAATCAGGAAGATAACCAAAGAACAAATATACACATCCGCAATACAATCCCACAAACATGTAAACATTAAAATGTGCAATTCACATGTACAGAAACGTTACCAGCACATACCCACATAATGGTCTGGCGTGAACTGAGCCATCCAACCCCAACACACCTGGATACATAATTGAATACCCATCAGCCCCTTCACAGCACACCCCTCCTTCCTGAATGTCCACCAAAACCAGCCATACTCGGGCTGTTAGATAGGCGCAGCCATATCTGCACATAGTGACCCCTACCCATATTTAGTAGGCAGTCTCACCCTAGGCAGTCTCAGGATTGCAAACTATGTATCCCTTGCATGTATAACCCTACCTTACAGCCGTAAAGCAAAGAAGGTCATTAGTCCCCACAATTTTTGGGTATCCCTCATGGGATATGTATCTGTTCTAAACATTAGACTTGTTGTCATGACACGATGTCCAGTCCTGTATACATCTGGACACAAGTTGTATGAGCAGTAGTTTTCCACAAGAAAGCTCAGCCTCCAGCCGGTCCTGCAGAACCTACGACCCAGGATTAAACACCTGACCATGATGCATGTCTCCCCACGTGAATTATCAGGAATATATACCTTACACATTCGCATAGTGGCAGTCGGATATAGGGTGCTTAAATCGTTTTAAAACAGACGTAAGTAGGGTTGCCACCTGTCCCACCTTGTGAGGGATAGTCCCTTTTTGGGCAGTTGTGTCCAGACCAAATATAATACAATGGCAAATGTCCTGTGATTGTAGGAAATATGTCCCATATTTCATGTAACAGTTGCATAAAAAAGTTATTTCTGTATGTAAAATACTTTAAGTTACAAGAAACAGATTAAGCAACTAAACTGCTACTAGAATAAGCTTTCATTTAGGCAAATAAGTAAAGTTCTAACCTTTGTACTGACCGTGGGTATGTGTCGGCTTGTAAAATCTGATGTGTGTCCTGAAAATGCCCCGCTTTGGCAATATAAAAAGGGGGCAACCCGAGACGTAAGCGGGTATGCAAACGTGTATAAGTGACGGTAAGTGACAGTGATTCAATGGTATGGGAAATGTAAATGAGCATGTAGGTGTATTTGCATGTGTATGTACAGACCGATACACACACACATACACACACACACACACACACACACACACACATATATATATATATAGATATATATATATATATATATATATATATATATATATATATATATGTGTGTATATGTGTGTAGATATGACGAATGAACATGGTCACAATATAGGAAATCCCCATAATAGTTAGTGCTGTTATATATCAGTATGGCCATAGGTGAGCACACCTCTGCATCCCCAACCACAAGTAGGACGCTAAAAGTGGAACAAACTATCGCCCCATGCTAAGTCTGACTAAAAGCTAGGTACAGAGCTATACCGGTCCCCAGTCAGACAAGCCTAAACGCAGAAGACCATATGAACACCCTGACAATTGAACATGCATATGTGCCAGGACTATAGGCTTTGGAGGTCTGAATATCCTCGGAGTGAGTCAACATGTGGCATGAGTCCAGAGCAGTAGGGAATAGGGAATGGTGCATGTGTAGTAGTGCAATTTTCCCAATAGGAAAATGGATGCCTGCTGTGCAAGTGAAGTGATGAGGCGTGTGTTCGGGTAACTATGCCCCCATATGTACTCTTTTTTCTAGAGGCTCATTTAGCTGTTTAAAACTTTCATTTAAAGGCTCACTGCTGCTTTTCAGCTGTGATCAACATTTCTGCAGTTTGTTTCTAAGTAGTGGGGATATTTGTAGCATTTCCATATTCAGGCTTGTATTTGGGCCTAGTGTTTGTGGAGGCTGTGTGTCTGAGCACATATTCAGGGACATCTTGGTTTAGCCAAAGCCATCAGGCATTTCAGTGAGAGAGAATTGTTTGAGGTCATTGGCTGACTGAGGTCACCTGGACTACAGCTTAGACTAAGCACCTCATTGGTTCTTTTGAGATTTCTTTCTTAAAAGCTGTCTCAGGTTTCAACTTTCTGTTACCTAAGAAGCTCAGTTGTGAGTGTTCTGCCATTTTACACTGAGCTAATCGAAGGAAGGACACTCAGCAAACTCGGAGCTATAATATATAACATTAAGTATCCTGTTTTTTGTTTATTTTGTTCTTTATTTCTTTGTTATTTATAGCACTTTGTGTACTGTGTATTTTTCTAGCTAGTTTCACTGTGTGTGGGGTATTAACTGGAAATTGTCCACTTTTATTAAGCATCTGTTGGGTTGTTTGTTTCTGATAACTTGTTGCAGTTGAACTTTTTTTTCTAGAGGCTCCTTTAGCTGTTTAAAACTTTCATTTAAAGGCTCACTGCTAATTTTCAGCTGTGAGAAACATTTCTGCAGTTTGTTTCCCACCCTCCCTCACTGTTGATATAGTGTTTTTATAGTTGGTGGCTTTTCAGTTGCCCACCCCTAGTGTAAATTTGATCTGGGACCCTCCTCCCAGTCTAGTGTCATTACCTCATTCTACCCAGTACAGGGAGAACATTTGAGAAGGCCAATCAACTTAGTTTCTGCTACTCCTTCCTCTATTTCCACTAAAAAAAAAAAAATACTTTTTCTAAGCTTGTTTCCTGCCTTTCCTGTGGGTAGTCTAGCCTGGATATAGATTTGCTGTGTCCAGGACTATTTGTAGGCTTCTAGGGCCCAAGCCTTTCTGTGTTGAAAGGAAGCCTTCTAGCTTAATTTTGTTTCTTAGAACTAGACAGTTTTTTGTTTCAGCATTTGTTCAGAACTTATTGTAAGCACTAAATAAGCTACAAATTACTACAGCACTCAACTTTCCTCACTGTCTAGAGGAAAACAGTCTCTAGTACTTAACAAATAAGCACCTATCCAGGCATGTCTAAGGGTCAGCCCCCGGTGTTTTCTCCTGTCTACCTGATGAATCCGAGCATCTTGGGGCAATGCAGTAATTGCCTCATGTACATAGACAACCCTTTCCTCCTACCACCCAACACTACAACCTGTGAGAGATGCACTTATATAGTCAAACTGGAAGCAAAGCTCTCTTCACCCAAGACTGGACTAGACAGTCAAGAGGATAAGTTAAACACTTGCACCACACCACACTCAGCACATAGTCCCTCAAAACCTACACCACCAAAACACACACATAGAAACATAAAGCACACACCTACATTCACGGAGGCTCTCAGTAAAAACCTGCCCAAGCAACAGGGACCTCCAAAGCAGAAACACAAGCAACCTCCACCCCCCAACACAACCCAAATGACACATAGCCCACAAACTCAGTGTGCCACTCAACCACAGCCCATAAGGCATAACAATGTACCCAACACTCTAGTCATAGGTGACTCTATAGTCAGGCACACTGATGTTCCACTCACCAGGCTAAACAAGGAGAAAGTTACTGTCAGCTGCCTGTCAGGTGCCAGGATCTGCCACATAACACATGCACTCAGGTCACTCCACAACAAGTACAAATATGACTCTGTCATTGTCCATGTTGGTGTGAATGACCTGAGACGTACCTCCTTGGACTACATGAAAAGGGACATGGAGGAGCTGTCTGATCTTGTAGCCCAGGCAGGTATGACCCTAGCCCTAAGTAGCATCCTGCCATCACCCAGAATGATACCACAGTACAAGGACAAAATGATTGACTTCAACAATTGGCTAAGCTTCTGGTGTCATTCTAAGGGGATCCAGTATCTATCTGCCTGGGATGACATGATCGACAAGGCACGATGCTTTGCCAGAGATGGCCTGCACCTGTCGCCCCTGAGATTCAGGATACTGGCTAAGGCTCTAGCCAACCCTATAGTGCCTTTTTAGGCAAGGTTCAAATGACAAATCCACCACCCTAACAGATATAGGCAAGAAGAATCTGAGGGTATTGCTACTCAATGCTAGAAGTCTAAACATCAAAATGCACTCTCTTGAGGCACTCCTTAAAATGGAGAACATCGACATCTGTGCAGTGACAGAGACCTGGTTCAAGGCTCCAGAGTGTACCCCTGCATTACCAGGCTATAATTCATACCACACCTTTCGGCCACCTAACCTGGACTGAAACACTAAAGGCGGAGGTGTGTCCATATTCATTAAGGATATCCACACCTCCAGGCTAGTTGCTCAGCATAATGCATCCGAGATTATCCAAGTGCAACTAACTCTGGGCAAGACTGCAATCCAAATTGTAGCTTGCTACAGATCCCCCACCATGCCCAAGGATTCCCACTCCTCATTTCTTAATACACTGGAAAATATTAGGGTACAACCGAACACCCTAATAATGGGAGATTTCAACTACCCTACCATTAACTGGGAAAATTACTCATGTACCAACTCTTGTGCTCAACGTTTTCTGGAATTCATAAATTGCAATGCCATGGATCAACTTATCCACACCCCCACCAGGGGCAGCAATATCCTAGAGCTGGTTATTACCAACATGGGCAACCGGTGCTCCACACCAGAGGTCAGTTCCTCGTTGGTCAGATCTGACCATAAGCTAATCACCCTAGACATCCACATCCCTCCCCCACCCCCCATTAGGGAAACCACAGTAAAGAACTTCTCCAAAGCCAACTTCACACTTCTTAAGACAGAAGTGGCAAACTTCACGACACCCATGCTGATGGACAATAGAGGTATGACTGCTGAATCCTACACAAGTGCACTTTATAAGCACTTACATGAGTGCATGGATCATGCAATCCCTAACAGAACCAAGATGCTATCCTCCAAAAAAAGGAAGCCATCTTGTGGTCCCTTGCCATAAACAAACTCTACAACAGAAGAAAAAAAACTGTTGCATAAAAGAGTAAAATCCCATGATTGGTGAAACTCTCTGGTCAGCTTCAGTAAGAAGCTGAGATCCCTCATAAAATCCTCCAAAGCTAGTTATGAAAACAAAATCGCCACTGACTCTAAAGACAACCACAAAGCATTATATAGCTATGTCAAGAATCTCAATGGCAACACTCAGATCTTCTCTGAGTTACAGCACAATGGCACTAAATATACAGAACCAACCGGTATTGCCAACATCCTGGCAGATAGGTTCAGTGCTAACTTTACCCCTCTGTCATCCCCTAAAGGGCCCATCTCTATACCAGAAGAATGCAAAGTTCCTGTAATCATGGCTGCACAGGTAAAAAACACACTATCCAAAACCAAGAACACAGCATCCATGGGACCTGACGACATCCCAGGCTGTCTTCTACGTGAACTACAGAACGGACTGGCACCCCATCTAAGTACCATGTTCAATCATAGCCTCACCTCAGGCTATGTATCCACTGAATGGCGCACAGCGACAGTTATCCCACTCCACAAAAGGGGAGCCACCACAGACCACGGAAACTACCGCCCAATTAGCCTAACGAGCCTGGTCTGCAAGGCAATGGAGCGTATCATCATGGAACTTATAAACAATGACATTGGTAATCTCCAAACTCAGGACCCCACCCAGTTCGGGTTTGTAAAAGGCAGATCATGTCTCCTAAACCTGATAGACTTCTTTGAAGCAGTCACCAAAGCCGTAGATGAGGGTAAGGTGGTTCATACAGCCTATCTAGATCTTGCCAAGGCTTTTGACACCATCCCCCACTCTGGAATTATAGATAAACTCACTAAACTAGGTATAAATCCCTATGTCACAAGATGGGTTGCCAACTGGCTCACTGACAGAACCCACACTGTGAAAGTAGCAGACTCCAAATCCAGCTTCAGACCAATGACAAGTGGAGTACCACAGGGTTCAGTCCTGGGTCCTCTCCTGTTTGGTATCTACTTCTCTGAAGTACAGGTCAACACAGAAGGTCTTTGGGTAACGAAGTTCACAGATGACTGCAAACTAGGAGCCATAATTAAAACTCCAAAAGATGTGGACATCCTACAAAAGGGCCTTGCTGAGACAGATGCCTGGTGTCAAAGCCATGGCCTCAAGCTCAATGCCAAAAAGTGCGTTGTCATTCCTTTTGGTAAAAACTCAGTACCCATGAACTACCACATAGGTGGTAGTCTACTTAACACCGAAAGTGTGATAAGAGACCTTGGGACACAGGTGGACAGTAGTCTCTCCTTTGATAATCACATCGCCACAGTAGTCAGGAAAGCCTTCGATGTGGCACACCTCATCTCAAAAGGTTTCTCATCCAGGAAAAAAGAGGTCATTGTTCCCCTCTACTCATCACTCATCAGACCCATTATAGAGTACAATGCTCCTTTTGGTATGTACCTCACAAGACATCTACAACAACTGGAAAGGCCACAAAAATACCTCACAAAGAGGATTACCAGCCTCAAAGAGATGCCCTATGCAGACCGTCTCAAAAAACTGAAGCTTTACTCCATTGCATATCACCTACTCAGAGGCAATCTCTGCCTAACACACAAAGCTATGTCAAACCCAGAGCTTTTAGACATGCTCCACTTAAAGAAATCCCAATCCCTATGAGCTACATGCTCTAGGGACCTAAACCTTGTCACCACAATAAACAGAACATGCTGGAGAGATAGATTCCTGTCCCAGAGACTTCCCATACTCTGGAACAAACTACCTATCTATATCAAACAAAGCTCCTCATTAGCACTGTTCAAGAAAAATCTTGATGATTTGATGGGAGATAGGAAATTCACCCTGGGGATCACTTCTATGGCTCTGCTCGACAGTGGCACAGGAAGATAATTTTCTTGGGTGGCGAAAGCCAGGGTACCTTTTGCTAGGTTTATATAGGCCCTAGGGCCAATAGCCTAGTACCTACCTATGAACCTATGAACCTATGGGTATACATATAAATGAGGCAGAACTCCAATAGTGTAGTGGTTAGAGCATCCGCCTAACAAAAAGACATTCACGGTTCAAGGTTGACAATAGCACATATCATTTTCCTTGTGGAATGAATGTTGCTCTGCTGTAAAGCCGACATTTAAACATGTAAAGGTGAACATGCGTATCACATGGGACTATTAACCAGATTCTTTCAATCAAAGTGGTATTGTCATAATGTATAAGGCACAAATAAGCACAAATAAGTGGCAGTAAACATATGTAACGCACAGTAAGCATAGGCGAGTGCGCCTGCGTGGGTGTAAGCAGCTCCCATCACAGAAAATGTATGTTTGTATGTACAGATGTAATATATATATATATATATATATATATATATATATATATATATATATATATATACACACAAACACAGACAGACACACACACACACACACACACACAAACACATATATGTGTGTATAGATATATATCTACATACATGAGAAATATATATATATATATATATATATATATATATATATATATATATATATATATAAAGAATGGACGTTGTAACAATAAAGCATACACAAGGGATGTGAAGTGAATCAAGAGCTATGTTGGTATTATATAGTGCTTTTAGTATATGTCATAAAAAGCTGCCCAGGAGTGTGCAGAGCACTGCTACTCACACCACAGGTAGGGTTTTACCAGTGGGAGTAACATCGTTGAAATGCTAAGTCTACTTTACACACAGACGGAATGTAGTCCCATGCTGGGACCTCCAAAAATTGGAAAGCGCAAATGGCCGTATTCCATATCCCCAGGAAAGGCACATTTGTGCAAATATACATGGCGGGAGACCCTGTGAATACATGAGGTGGGACAGAATGTGTGTAGGGCCCCAAAAGCTCTGGAGAGGGCAATGTGTAAAGGTGTGTCATGGCTACGATAACAAGTGGATAATGGATGTTACGCATGTAAATTGAACACGGGTGGGGTGGAGGAACTGTGGGTATGCAATTATGGATCCAGGCTTGCCAGGGTTGGATGGGCCAGTTCTAATGGACCGCCCCGTGGAGGTCAGCTAGGTCGTAATAGGTATATATGCATACTCACATGCAGACAATATATATTGAAGTACAAATTCTGTAACACATGCATTCCATTTGTTGACATAAATAATAGGAATGTGCCCAGACAAACATCGACTGTAGATGGAATAATAGACTGTGCAGAAGAGGGACAGGTTGAATTACGCTATCACATTCCAATTACCATCTGTAATCCGTACATGAACATATAGCGACATCTGTCCGCTGTATAACATGCTACATATTGATTACAAGATAACTGGAATGTGTCGGTGTTATAATCAATAAGGCACTAGTATTCTGGTGCATTACACATGTGTAAGTGCATGTGAGCAGGGAATGTATTGACACACTGACGTACATATATATAATTTTTTATATATATATATATATATATATATATATATATATATATATATATATATATATCTACACACACACACACACACACACACACACACACACACACACACACACACACACACACACACACACACTCACACACGCACACACACACAAATATATATAATATATATATATATATATATGTGTGTGTATAAAACTGCAAGATATTAATATACATGTATGAATACATATGCAGATATGTCTGTATATATTAATGTAAATAGATATATAAATGTTACAGTAAATATACACATGTATATACCTAGGTTATGTTACAGCAGTTACGGGTAACATGTTTAGACCAGGCATATGTTGGTGGGAGGTCCACTCAACAAACGTCTCCCTCCCACCCACCCCCAGCTAGGCTGGTGAGACATACAGACATGCAATAAAGGTAAATACAACACTGCTTCCCAGACCACCGGCAGGAAACTACCAGTGGGGGAGATCTACAAGGTCTACACTTTAAACATGGACAGCGATGTCCCTTGCGGGACACCAAACATTTGGTACATCCAACCAATGGGGTAACACTATTACGACCAGGATGTAGCTGTACACGGAACAGTAGGTTGTGCAAGCCTGATAACACATGGGTTGACACGACGTATGACATGTGTCCCGACATGGGGAGAGTGGGCAGTGTGTAGGGGTGTGTTCATATCCCACCTGCGTCCACCTGCGCCCACAGTAAGGATGAGTGCTGTAGAGTAGTGGCAGGTAGGGGAACTATGGGTATGTGATTATGGGGCTAGGCGTGCAGGTGTTGGCTGGAAGATACGTATTAGGACCACCCTGTGGGTGTAAATAATATTCCGATGTGGGTATAGCAGACGCCCATACCTCCCAAACCTTAAGAGCACATTCTACTGGACAGTCTGTAAACCACTGGGGGAACACTTAGGGACCATATCATTGAACTGTACCCGATTACTAGGGGCGTCCATGATTACGAATCAGAATCTAACACAGTCCCAACTAAACCCTCCTAGAACTAGTAATATTAGGAGGAAAGGTGGCAGAATACATGTCATAAACAGCATGTACCTCAGACAATGTCTATGAATACATATGTGCTCTGTATCCATCAATGTGTCAGGTTAATAGCACCAACCTTCTAAATGTGTCCCTGAGGTCGTTATGCAGTGTCCCTGATTCAGTGTTCATTCTTCCCCATTCGTATGAGAGGTCTGATAGTGAGAGAAAGCACATGTTCCGCCGACTACCTTAGAAAGTTGACAGAATAATAGGGTTGGGGATACCACCTGTCCACCTTTGCGAGGGACACTCCCCTTTGGGCAGTTGTGTTCTGCATAATAACTGTAATTAAGGCAAATGTCCTGTGATTTAGGGCAAAGATTATCTATATTGTATGTGATAGTAGCATAAAACAATGATGTTCCTCTGAAACACCTAAATGTTATAGGTAACAGTATAAGCAACTATAATGCTACAAGAGTAACCTTTTATTTAGGCAAAACAGTGAAGTACTCCCCTTTCTACTGGCTGTGGGTGTGTTGCCCTGCAAAGTCTGACATCTCTACATACAGGTCCTATTGGGTTGTCACCTTTCCAAATTGCCAGAGTGGGACATGTTCTGTAGAAATGTCAGACATTCCAGGACTAAACATACCTACAGCCATGCATAGTACAGGATTACGCTTATTTGCACAAATAAAAGCTTAATCTAGTTGCATTTGAATTGCTTATGCTACTTCACATAACATATAGAAGTGTCATATATAAAATAACTGTTGTATGCAATTATTAATGAAACAGAATATAATAATGTCCTGTAATCTGGACATGTGCTATGTCTTGATTATTTTCGCAGTGTCCCTCGCAAAGTGGGACAGGTGGTAACCCTAAAGTCCTACCTTGGCCAGTTGAGAAGGTGGCAAACCTATAATAGGTATGCGGTAGCATGACCATCCGACGGATGTGGCTACCACAACCCAACTACTTGTTTGTAATGTAGGGTCTCGGTTCCCATGTATCAGCCAGACAGCAGCAGAGTGTATGCGGAACACACAAATATGATTAATTCACTGGACAGGCCGCTGATTCCATACAGTTGAATGCCATGCTGTCGCCTAATGGGCAGCCATTCCCGATATTATAGTCACGTAGTCCGATGTGATAGGCATTACAAGGTGGGAGCAGATTGTAAGAGGAACACACAAATATGAATGATTCACCAGATAGGCCACTGATTCCTTACAGTCGAACGCCATGCTGTCGCCTAATGGGCAGCCATTCCCAATACTGTAGTCAGGAGTGGCCTTAAGTCAACTGGGGCCCTAGACAGAGGGCATAATGGCACCCCCAACACACCATCCAGTGCCCCCATCCTGGTCTACCTACAACAAATTAATACTGGTAAAGTGCCGCCACTAAAGCGGCGCCCTAGGTGGTCGCTTAGTTGGCCTATGCCTAAGGCTGGCTATGACTGTAGTCATGTAGTCTGATATGATAGGCATCACAAGGTGGGAGCAGATTGTAAGAGGAACACACAAATATGAATGATTCACCAGACAAGCCACTGATTCCTTACAGTCGAATGCCATGCTGTCACCTAATGGGCAGCCATTCCCGATACTGTAGTCAGGAGTGGCCTTAGGTCAACTGGTGCCCTAGGCAGAGGGCAAAACGGCACCCCCCAACACACCAACCAGTGCCCCCATCCTGGTCTACCTACACCAAATAAATACTGGTAAAGTGCCCCCACTAAAGCGGCACCCTTGGTGGCCACTTAGTTGGCCTATGTCTAAAGCCGGATATGACTGTAGTCATGTTGTCCGATATGATAGGCATCACAAGGTGGGAGCAGATTGTAAGAGGAACACACAAATATGAATGATTCACCAGACAGGCCACTGATTCCTTACAGCCAAACACTATGCTGTCGCCTAATGGGCAGCCATTCCCGATACTGTAGTCAGGAGTGGCCTTAGGTCAACTGGTGCCCTAGGCAGATGGCACAATGGCACCCCCCAACACACCACCCAGTGCCCCCATCCTGGTCTACCTACACCAAATAAATACTGGTAAAGTGCCCCCACTAAAGCGGCGCCCTAGGCGGCCGCTTAGTTGGCCTATGCCCAAGGCCGGCATCACAAGGTGGGAGCAGATTGTAAGATTAACACACAAATATGAATGATTCACCGGACAGGCCACTGATTCCGTACAGTCGAACGCGATGCCGTCGCCTAATGGGGGGCCAATCCCAATACTGTAGTCATGTAGTCCTATGTAATAGGCATCACAAGGTAATATTGTGGTCCTCGCTCACACCCAGGGGTGTGAGTGACAGATGCAAGCACCAATGTCAGTGCATTAGCAAGTGCAGGATTGAACGGATGTAAGCGTGTTTTGCTACCAGTATGCGAGTATTGCACTGGTTAAGCAATGTAGAGGCTAATCAAGCTTAAGAGGCTGTAACCAGATGATATCATACAGTGCAGTCACTCAACAGTATAGGAATGTATCCCATCATGTAGATGTACATGTGAGTGTTTATGTTCAGCATATAGGTACATACATATATAGAGATGTATCAGGAATATACCATGTGGCAACAAAGCATTACAAATGAATGAAACGGGAAACACCAGCAATGCCTGTATTATGTAATGGTGTTGCTCTATGTGATCACAAGACTCCCTCAGACAGACATGTGTCAGTCATATACGCAAATAGTTGTACATTGGCTGTATGCATCACTCTGTGCATGTAATGTACATTAACACAACAGTACCTGTTCAATCATTATGTGTGAACAGTACTCCTGCAATGTGATTTGTGCAACATCATCATCATGATAAAGGAAAATGGGGTAACCATAGAGGGACTGGTAGTGTTTTGTGTACAATGGAGTCATCCTCCTCAAGTGTACCTGGACCATGTAGGAGTGATGTGCATGCCAGGATCGTGCGCCTGAGGGACAGGGGTGAGGATAACAGTAGTATGTTATGATGCATATTACAAGGGTTTCATGTGTCCAGTGGGCACGTGTGTGTAATGGACAGCTATGTATAGGGCAGATGGTGTCCTAGGAGCCGAATGGCCTTATGTGTCCGTAGGTGAGGGTCAGATGTTGGGGAAGGAGTGTAGGTATGGCTGTGGAGGATAGGTACGAGCACAGAAATGACAGCATACAGGGTTGGTATATGACATATGTGGGAGGGATACACTCTGGATGGGTCTTCGGCATTCAAAAGCCCATGGGAACAGTGGGACGAAGGTCCCCAGCCATGGGAAACTGCCACTGCACCTACACAGCTGCAAAGGAAGCAATGCTGGTGGCTGTCCAAGAGGGGCAGCATCACCCTGTAAATGTGACACTCCGCCCATGAACTGGCATATCTGGCATCGTAACACCTTAGGGAGCCACCAACACAACACGTCCCGGACCGCACAGCAGCAGATATGTACCTGTCTGGTTCTGCTCCCAAGGGGGACATGCTCCATCCTCAGTGGTGGTACCACCAGAAGATGGTGCAGAGCCAACAGAGGTTGATGTTAATGGCTGGACCCCAGATGTGCTAGTGCCCGGTGCCATAGTCAGCTGAAGTGGGACAGGAGGATCTGCCGGGACTTCCCAACCCATTTAGCCTATGGTGTTGCATTTTTAAACCCACATATGGCTTAGTGATAGACAACAGCATACAGGATTACCTATGACAACATGCATAGATATCACCAGCAACCCAACACAACAGATGGTATACATTTGCAGAGGGAGCACAACACATGCATATATACTGCATGCCAACTGTACAATGTGTAGTAGATGTGTGACCGCAGCTATGAACAGTTGCCCATCATTGGCTTGTCACTGGGAATCCAACACAGTGTCAGTCATACCACTGTCTCATGTGACACATGTCCAGTCAGGGATGCAATGGCTGTAACACATCCCTATCATCATGTACTGTCTGCAATCCTCACACCATGCTTCTGCTGTGCACACAAGTGTGTTCAGTGTGTAACACAGGGAACAAATGGTTGCACACACTGACCAGTTCACAGATGGCCCTACAGATGGGATTCCCTCATGAACAGAGTACTGTCATGTCTGTATTATACATGCAGAATAACCATTACCACACACATGTTAAACAGGCAGTAGTCTCAATGCAGCATAGCTACACTTATATGCTGTAGTTGTGTGGCACATGACCCTCCTGTCATTAGGCTATTTCCCACTGTGGAAAATGATTGAGGTACATCCAGATATCATCTGCAATGCCTTGTCAAAACACCACATTCAGGTACCACTCACAGCGACTGTCATGCCCAGATAATAACATGCTTCCCTAGATAGTGTACTGTGTTTATCATGCGGATGGCTATGGGAACACCATCACAGCTGTACCACATGCAATCAGCTAGAGGACTGCAATAGGAGTATAGGCCATCACCTGACCATTTCCATCTCTTACAATACACCCAATACAGGGTGGGAGGATGGCATAATGGTTAAGGTGTTTACCTTACAGACACAAGGTGCAGGGTTTGATTCTCACATGGGATAATTGGCTAGGCTTGAAATGGCCCACAAGGGTAGTTAGCCTAGTACTAACCTATGAACCTATGAACCTATGAACCTATGCTGCTGCTGTGCAGGTGTACACCTTCACATCCACCAGAGAGTGTGTGTGCGGGACAAGCAACTTACACCAGGGAAGGGCTTGGAGACTTAACCATAAGCATCATCTGCCACATGCTGAATAGTACAGGGGCGAACCCCTGACTACTTATTACTATTACATGTGCATGACGTTACTACATGTGCCACAAAGGCAACATGTTGCTGTGCTGTAAGAACATGTGTGTAGGTGAGTGAGTGCCTTCTGCAACAGATATAGTAGACATACATTAGGTGTGGCACACATGTCAGTCCACGTGAACGGATGCCATTGTCACCATAACTGCACTCTAATGGACACGCCTTGACACCTTTGGTAGGGCGGCAAATACACAATGTAACTACTTAGTTTGCCACACTGCAGTAATACACAGGACCACATGCACCACAGGGGATATCTGGAGGTTCTATGGGCTAGGGCATGTGAAAGTGCTTGACAACTGTGGGTATGCCAACAAGGTTTATACTGGGAATGACTGTGGTTGGGAGCATTGCAACCCACATGCAGACACAGGTTGCCAGTACTGGCATGCAGGTATGCATTGCTCCATGGGTTTGTAGTGTTTGGCTGTGCAAGATGGCTGTACAAGACTGGGTGAGGGGTAATCCTTGCCATCGCTTCACCCAATAATGGTCTGCAGTGCAGGGGTGTAGTGTCTGCAATGTCCTTTACAGATGGGTACTGCATTATCTGGCCTGACATCCTGGTTACCAATGTGTAGGGCCATAGCTTTGCAATGCATGTCATGTCTGTGTTTGATAGTCCTTCGCATGGACATTGCCTGGGATGTGCATGTCCCACAATACTGTACAGTGGCATGTACAGGTGTACCTGGTTTGGCAGACACATGTAGTGTACACAGCCTGTTATACCCCGATATGCCAATACTGGCCTGGTGTGGCGAAACCTGCTTATAGTGAGCAGGTCAGCCCTGCACCTGCATGGATAGAATGATACAGGTATTCCATGGTGTCAGTGGCATGGGTCCATACAGGGCACATGTGTACAGCATTGTCTGGCCTTAGTGAATCACATTTGACGATACCACATATGTTGCAGCCATTCAGTGTGGAACATAGTGAAGGCACAATGTCTGCATATATGTGCCTATTGTACCGCTGTACAGGGTGCCATGTCCTCTGCAGGCCACTGCAGTCACATCATGCCTACTGTCTGTCCTCAATGTGCATGTTACTAGCAACATAGTGGGATATCCTAGGCAAGGTTGTATGCGCATGGCACATAGGTGCGGGACATATACCGGGTACTAGTAGGGCTGCATACTTAGTTCACCAGATGTATGCGTATGGCTTGCCAACACTGTGCCATGGCTGACTGACAGCTGTACTCTTCGTGAGGTGGCCAATGTGTCATAAGACGGATACTATATAGGAAAACTACAAAACCCGCTCCCAAACATGTCCAATGATAAGACAATCATGGCCACCTCTACACAGGCTCTGACAGACAAACACACACCTATTTAGGGCATGCGCTACGGCGAATACTACAAAGCACTGTACTTGTCTCATGCAGGCAGACACACACACACACACACACACACACACACACACACACACACACACACACACACACACAGTTGGCATGTCTGGGGTTAGGGCACCGACCTAACTACTTTACTACACTACAGCATTACACAGTTACAAAATGCGCTACCGAGATTACTGGGACACAGCAGTCCCAGAGGTGTATTTGTAGATGGGTGACATCATCGGCCTTGATAACGGTGGGTATAAGAAATGTATGGTGTGTGAGCAGTATAAAAGCATTACTCAGTCCTCAGGCAAACAGGGACACACACACACACACACACACACAGCAAATGTGGGACTAGAACACCAATCTAACTACATTATTACACTACAGCATTGCGCAGTTACAGAACGTGTTACCAAGATTACTGGGACACAGTACTCCCAGAGGTGTATTTGTAGATGAGTGACATTATTGGCCTTGCTAACAGTGGGTATAAGAAATGCATGGAGTATGAGCAGTATAAAAGCATTACTCAGTCCTCAGGCACACACACACACACACGGCAAGTGTGGGATTAGAACACCGACCTAACTACTTTATTACACTACAGCATTACGCAGTTATAGAATGTGCTACTGAGATTACTGGGACACAGTACTCCCAGAGGTGTATTTGTAGATGGGTGACATCATTGGCCTTATTAACGGAGGGTATAAGAAATGTATGGAGTATGAGCAGTATAAAAGCATTACGCAGTCCTCAGGCAAACGGACACACACACACACACACATGGCAAGTGTGGGACTAGAATGCAGACATAACTACTTTATTACACAGTTACAGAACACGCTACCGAGATTACTGGGACACAGCACTCCTAGAGGTGTATTTGTAGATGGGTGACATCATCGGCCTTGCTAATGGTGGGTATAAGAAATGTATGGAGTATGAGCAGTATAAATGCATTACTCAGTCCTCAGGCAAATGGGGACACACACAGACACATGGCAAGTGTGGGACTAGAACATTGACCTAATTACTTTATTACACTACAACATTACGCAATTACAGAATGTGCTACGGAAATTACTGGGATGCAGTACTCCCAGAGGTGTATTTGTAGATGGGTGACATTATCGGCCTTGCTAATGGTGGGTATAAGAAATGTATGGAGGGTGAGCAGTATAAAAGCATTACTCAGTCCTCAGGAAAATGGGGACACACACAAATGGCAAGTTTGGGACTAGAACACTGACCTAACTACTTTATTACATCACAGTGTTATGCAGTTACAGAACATGCTGCCGAGATTACTGGGACACAGCACTCTCAGAGGTGTATTTGTAGATGGGTGACATCATCGGCCTTGCTAACGGTCGGTATTAGAAATGTATGGAGTATGAGCAGTATAAAAGCATTACTCAGTCCTCAGGGACACACACACATGGCAAGTGTGGGATTAGAACACCAACCTCACTACTTTATTACATTACAGCATTACGCAGCTACAGAATGCGGTACCGAGATTACTGGGACACAGCGCTCCCAGAGGTGTATTTGTAGATGGGTGACATCATCGGCCTTGCTAACGGAGGGTATAAGAAATGTATGGAGTATGAGCAGTACTCAGTCATCAGACAAGCAGGGACACACACACAGCAAGTGTGGGACTAGAACACTGATTCAACTACTTTATTACACTACAGCATTACTCATTTACATAACATGCTACCAAGAATACTGGGACACAACAATCCCAGAGGTGTATTTGTAGATGGGTGACATCATCGGCCTTGCTAAAAGTGGGTATAAGAAATATATGGAGTGTGAGCAGTATAAAAGCATTACGTAGTCCTCAGGGAAACAGGAACACACACACATGGCAAGTGTGGGATTAGAACACCGACCAATCTACTTTATTACACTACAGCATTACGCAGTTACAGAATCCGCTACTGAGATTACTGGGACACAGCACTCCCAGAGGTGTAATTGTAGATGGGTGTCATCATCGGCCTTGCTAATGGTGGGTATAAAAAATGTATGGAGTATGAGCAGTATAAAAGCATTACTCAGTCCTCAGGAAAATGGGGACACACACAAATGGCAAGTTTGGGACTAGAACACTGACCTAACTACTTTATTACATTACAGCGTTATGCAGTTACAGAACATGCTGCTGAGATTACTGGGACACAGCACTCTCAGAGGTGTATTTGTAGATGGGTGACATCATCGGCCTTGCTAACGGTGGGTATAAGAAATGTATAGAGTATGAACAGTATAAAAGCATTACTCAGTCCGCAGGGACACACACACACATGGCAAGTGTGGGACTAGAACACCAACCTAACTACTTTATTACACTACAGCATTACGCAGTTAGAGAATGCACTACCGAGATTACTGGGACACAGCACTCCCAGAGGTGTATTTGTAGATGGGTGACATCATCGGCCTTGCTAATGGTGGGTATAAGAAATGTATGGAGTATGAGCAGTATAAAAGCATTGCTCAGTCCTCAGGAAAATGGGGACACACACAAATGGCAAGTTTGGGACTAGAACACTGATCTAACTACTTTATTACATTACAGCGTTATGCAGTTACAGAACATGCTGCTGGGATTACTGGGACACAGCACTCTCAGAGGTATATTTGTAGATGGGTAACATCATTGGCCTTGCTAACGGTCGGTATAAGAAATGTATGGAGTATGAGCAGTATAAAAGCATTACTCAGTCCTCAGGCAAACAGGGATACACACACACATATGGCAAGTGTGGGACTAAAACACCAACCTAACTACTTTATTACACTACAGCATTACGCAGTTACAGAACGCACTACCAAGATTACTGGGACACAGTACTCCCATAGGTGCATTTGTAGATGGGTGACATCATCGGCCTTGCCAATGGTGGGTATAAGAAATGTATGGAGTATGAGTAGTATAAAAGCATTACTCAGTCCTCAGGGACACACACACATGGCAAGTGTAGGACTAGAATACCAACCTAACTACTTTATTACACTACAGCATTACACAATTACAGAACGCGCTACCAAGTTTACTGGTGCACAGCACTCCCAGAGGTGTATTTGTAGATGGGTGACATCATCGGCCTTGCTAACGGTGGGTATAAGAAGCGTATGGAGTGTGGGCAGTCTAAAAGCAATTTAGAGTCCACTGGAAAATGGGGACAGACATATACACACACCCACACACACACACACACACACACACACACACACACACACACACACATGCCAGTGGGGGGTACAGAACACCTGCCTATTTACAGATTACTATTACAATACTACATACTTACGAATCATGCTACACAGACTACACATGTCAAGTCTGTCATTATGACCATCTGGGAATGCAGACATCAACAGCGATGCTGGCAGTTAAGATGTACATACCTGTGAACCTGTGTGTTTAAAGTAGGAATCCATCCTGACCTGGAGTATGTGCCCATCTGTGGAATGGACGACTACTACCAATATACAGGGTTACAATGGCCATGCCCATACACAGAGGCACATAACGGACACAAGGTGTCACTGGGCATGCTCACACACTTAGTAGCACAGGGCTGGTTGGAATGCACTACTATGTGTCCATCTACACAAGGATATACTGGGCATGCTCATACTCCTAGTAGCACACGGCTGACTGGGATGCACTCTGATGCTAAATACGGAAGGCCACAGTGACCATGCTATTACAGGTAGACGTAAAGAACACATTGTAATGGGCTCTGGTGTTAGTAGTTGTCATTGTTAGCAGGAATGCTGCTCTACATATATTTGACATTGGTCTTTTACACAACATCAGCTGTCATTCTGGGATGACATGGCTGACAGTAGGCAGGCCTTTGTCACATATCACATGCATCCATGATACAAGGGAGTGTGGATATTACCCAAGTCGCATCCGCCCACACAGTGCCATTCCAAGGCAAATGTCCTAAACACAGGTTAACTCCCATACACCTACAGGACAACTGCATTGTTTTCTTATGCTAACTAGTGCTAGATGTGTAGCGTCCATATTCACAGCTGGTCACTGTAGATCCAACAATGGAGAGTACTGATATCTGTGCAGTGAGGAACACCTGGCTGATGGCTCTGTAGTGCACAATAGCACTACCACCATATACCTCAGAACCTAGCACTACCACCATATACCTCAGAACCAGACATGTGGGCCATAACACAGGTACAGACTGCTCCAGGTGGTGTACCCACATACATAAAAGCCACTCACATGTACTGACCGATCCCCCCATGAAAAGCATCATAGATGAGCCATGTGCAGGACACAGTGTCACATGCTGCAATCTAGGATGTAAACCTCAGACACCACCATGACCTCGGACCACACATGCTGAATGACATAGAAGAGTACACCACCATGTGACCCTTGACCAGTGTACTGTACTAAGCTCTAAATCAACTGTAGAGAGTACACGTGTACTGACACAGTTGCATCATGTGTTATGCAATGCAATTATACCACTGTCTGTGATCAGGTCAGCTGTACACATACCAGGTGGCCTCAGTACTTTCCACCATTAACAGATGACTGTTGCTGTACACCAGTACACACCCTCATGTACGGATATGGCATACATGTACCTGCCCTGGGTATGTATATGCCAGACACACAACATACGTGTAAATAGCATAGCTGTTGTTGTACTTTGTGCAAACAGGTGGCTACAGCCATTACACACATGCACATGGATTGTAGGTCCATGGCTGCTGAAAGCTAACAGTACATAAGGTGTGATATCAGTGTTGACAGAGGTAACATCCCCTCTGTACTGGTTACCCATCATATCATACAACAGTCCATGTGTCATGTATGTCATTACACATATCCACCAATTGCAATGCCTACAAACATGACTAAATGTCAGGATTGTAGGACATACACACCTGTACACATAGTGTTGTGGATTCAGATAACATGTGTTTGCAGTTGCTGATGTATGCAGATGACAATATCCTAGTACATCATGCAGTTTCAATGCAGCCTCAACATTGCCAACTGTATATGGTGATATGTTGAATGTACAGAAAGATGTACCACAGGTATGGACAGATGTGTGGAAATAACTAAGTGGTGGGGCACCTTTGCAGATGGATATTTGCTGTGGACAGGTGTGTCACAGGTGGTCTTACAATACCGTGTGTAACCGGTAAGCAATGGTTTCATTAACTGAAGGACATAACACACAACTTAGACAGCGGTCAGGGTGACAACGAAGGTAAATCACTTGACACCTGTTGATAGATATGACATCCCTAGTACATATATCAGCACACTTGAAACAGGAAGTGTCAGTACAGTTTGTAATGCGTGCAATACTGCTGTGCGTCTGACATACATAACATTAGCTAGGCAGGTCTGAGATTCACAGTACTGGCATGTGTGGTTGCGTGTGTGTCCATATATGTTACGTATTGTGGGGAATACATCTCAGTTGTTACTCTGCTGTACATTAGTGTACACATCTGTACAGACTGCAATGTAGAAAGCAGGACATAGGCAGGGATGTGTATCTCACACATGTGAGGTATCTGTATGTGCATGACATAGGTGTATTAATTACTGAATGCTACAGTGTGTGTATGTAGGGCTGACTGGTCCCTAGGGTGAGGATGTATGTTACCATACTGAACTGATAAGACACCTCCCACCATCCAGGCGATGCATTCTACTATCCGTGTTGATGTCCCCGATCCTAGGCCGTATTGACTACTTGTACATGTGTATTCTCTGTGGCTCATCATGTAGGTGCACAGTACTGTAATGATGATTTGCACATAGGCAGGGGTCCCCATCCCACCAGTAGCAACTGTGTGCGAGTGTGTGTTACTGTGTCGGTGAATCCGTGAGTGTATGAGTGTGTTACTGTATCACTGAATACATGTGTGTCAATACCTGAGGGTGTGGGTGCAGTTGTGTGTTGGCATCCTGTCATGGGAACGTGTATTACTGATTCCCAATGAGGCATCATACTTCCCACTGGCCTCTACCATTGTAATCAGCTAGATCACTCTCTTACCTCACCACTCCATGTAACTGTAATTGTAATGTCATCCTTTATGGATGTCACATCTGTGGCCACAGTAGCTTAATACACAGCTATCATGCTCTTGAAATGTTAGACGTGTTTGTAACGTGGAACATTCTCACTAGTATGTGGCAGCTACATGGTGCATGCTGGTATATTCATACATACCTGTGAGTAGTCCGCTTTGACATATGGGACACTAACTGCAAACACTGACATCCACTGGCACATGCAATTAGACCTGAAGAAGGACAGCAGAACATCATGACCAACATGCAGTTACTGTTGTTACACAAGACAAATACTGTTAACAGTATTGTACACCTGTACTACATGGTATATCTGCTGCCTGTCAACAGTTCTGAACAATTGTAAACTACATGTATCTTCCTAGTCTGTTCACCCTGTGCATCAGACCATATGAGCATGTCCCTGCACCGATGGTGTGGATGTCAGGGATGCGGCACAGGCATCATCATATGCACAGGGTGTTAATGTTTTCCAGAGGCCCAGGCTGTACCATTGGATGACATAATGTGTGTGGCTTTGGGCCTTTGATCTAATTGGGTGTGTATGGATGTTATGCATGTGTGTGTTGCGGTGCCCTACATATGTTTCCAGTGTGTGCGTGTATGTATGCTCACAGTTCTCCCATGTGTCTGGCCTACACAGGGGTATTATTGACAGCTGCAGACTGTACAGGCAAGGTTTTACAGTTCACGGTGTCTGGCCATGGACATGTGACCTGTGCCTGCCAGGGGTTGCACGGGTACTACCAGGCAGAGGTGCAGATTGGGTACTGTCTGATGTCACTTGTCCACTGGAACCATGTCCCTGTTGGGACTGTCCTGGGCCACATGCACGTGGCCTGCTGTGTCATGGTGTGGACAGCACAGAACCAGATGCACTGCTGCTGCTACCGCCACTATGGGAGCAGGCATGTGAGGTAGCTCGTACATGTAGACCTGACACAGGTGATGTAGCAGGCCTACGTCCACGTGCAAGATGCCTCACTCCTACCAGATGTTCCAACACAGACAGCTCACCCTCACGGATTGTCATGCCACAGTCAAGGACTCTAACCATGTCACCCAACCGTCTATCCGAAGCTTCAGCAATCTGCTGTTGAGCATTTACCATTTCCTGGATGTTGTTTAAAGAATGGACAACAGCCCTATGTAGCCTCTGATCTTCTCTGTTGCACCATTCAGCACATGCCTGTGCCTCCATTACAGCCTGAAACATGCATCTGGTGACACCAGCTGCTGCGCTCTGTCATGCAGGAGCATGTTGGCCAGAGGTCCTCCTACAAGCAGCACTGGCCATGTGCCTGTGTGGGGCACCACCAGTCATTTGGCTGACACCATGGTGAGCAGGCATACCTTCCATAGCTCCCACACTTTCCTATTCCAAGCTACCACACACCAACTATCCTTCCTCTATAGCCACTGGTGATGGGGTATGTGCAGGTATGGGATCTGTGTGTGGGGATGAGGGGGATATAGATGGAATGGCAATCAATGGCACAATTTCAGCCCCTGTCAACTCTGCCTGTGTCTTAATCATACATTCATCATCACTGCTAGAGTCTGTGGGGACACTAATATCAGATGTACCGCAGGAGGGCAATGCACCTACATCACCTGTGAGGGCAGACAAGAACTGCACATTACAATCTATACAATAGACACACACACAGACACACACACATGTGATATGACAGAAGGCATGCAACATGCATGTGATATGGCAGACGGCATGCAGCGCAGACAATAATAGTGGTAGTTATCATACATCCCTGGGTTGCACACAACAGCATGCATGTGTCATAGCAGACGGCATGCAAATTACACAATCATAGTAGTAGTTAGCATATATCCCTGTGTTACACCATGTGGACCAGCATAGGTTAACAGTACACCTGCCTGATGTGTGGCATATGACCTTGGTAATCACATGTAGTATGACATGTGATCTGCTGACGTGTGAAATGACATGCATACATGTTTAACACAATGGTGTCCTGTCAAATATACAGTGGGGCAATGGTGTACCAATGCAGCGTTCTCTGTCTGCCCTACAGATATACTGCACATTTAGCTGATGTGCATGGCCATTGCAAGGAATCATGAGGTGTCTTTAGTGCTATACAGTGTGAGTTACAGACAGGGTTTATAGCCATGACTGTGTTCCGATAAAATACATATATACTGTAGAATGTAACCCACGTAACTGAGGTGTATACACAGTAAACCATGATGTGAAAGTTGTGACACAGGTCACTGATGGGTATACGGATGACACTCCTGCACATCTGCAACCATATTGCTGCTGCCTGGCAACTATGGCCAGACATGGCGAACACGTCGGTACACCATGTCCCACATGACATCTGTGTACCACACAAGAGGAGCTAGTATGACATTGATGTCCAACACCAGCAACAGGAATGTACTGTATCTGTGGCCTGATGTGGATACTGCACAGGTGACTGCTGTCATGTCGCAACACCCTCAAGATGTTCAACACTTGTTATGTGGTGGATTGATGTTATGCCTGCACAAGATGTGCACAGGCCTGTAGGATGTCTAATGTTCCACATCTACAATATGACCATTATACCAAGGCCATGGTTGAACCATGTGTAGCCATTGTATGACAGACTGTACACACAAGCACAACACATCTACTGTGTGTGTTGCTCCATGTCTCTGTCCATCCTCCATGGCCATGTGTGTACATGTGTTGTCCAAATTATTGTGATGGGCATCTATTTCACATGTCTGTGTTGTCCCATATGACATATATGCTCCACTGACAACAGGGTTATGCAGATAAAGGGTGGTATGTGGGATATGTTTTCAGGTTAGGTAGGCAGTGTAGCAGCCAGGCCACTAAATGTCATGGACATGTCAAGATAGCACATCACATTGTGTGACATTCATAGCAGGGCTATGATCCACACCGGTGAATCCTGTGTGCTGGCCACACTCCAGCCCACTGTGTAGTACTGTTTGTATTCATCACATATGTAGATCTGAACTGTAGTACATCCCTAAATTGAACAGCACCTCCACCATTGTATACACAGCTGTCCACACATCTGGCAATGACAGTTTGTGAGGATTCATGTCGGTGAGATGATTCACATAGTTTTCAAGTGTTGCAAATGGGAAGTCATTGTGATGCATTGCAGGTCCGACCTGTATATTCTGACAGGACCATACATTATGTGTACATGTTGTAAATGGCCACATGACAGATAGATTTGTGCATTACGGTTCCTGATAAATAATAACACTCTCACCTGCAATGTGCTGCTGTCGCAGCGGAATGCCAGAGGTACCTAAATAGGAGTAACACAGCAGTATGAGCATAATCCACCCCTGTATAAAGGCTACAGGGTGGAATGTGCATAACACATACACCAGTACATTACACTAAATTATGGTGTATGCACATGTGTGCATACACAGAGTAGCATACTATAGTATGTGGCATGTGTGTATACATGCCTTGCATATGATGTTACATTACATACTGTACAGTGACACGTGCAACTATATGGAATACAGTTGTTATAGGTGCAGTACTGACTTACCAGGCAACTCCAGGCTCAGTGGTTCAGAGACACCCACTTCCACAATGTTGACTAAGGCTTGTGGATGTGGTTCTGCAGGTGTCCTCAGGTTGGCGAGTAGATCCTCAATACATGTGAGTGGGGGCTGGTTTGCTGGTCCACCACCTTTTGCACCTTGTTCCCTTGTGATTGCATTTGCACTCTGTTTCGCCCATCTAATGAGGTCTGTACAGTGTCTCCACACCTGCTGGTATGTGTGGTTGTGGCCACCCACATCATTAACCCTCATGCGAAGTTCCATCCACAGGGCATCCCACTGCTGTGCATCCTGTGGCACATGGCTGAACAGGATATCGTGATTGTTGAGAAGGCATGGGATGAGGGCCTCATCCTCTAAGCGGGTAAAAGGGGGTAGCCTTGCATGCAGTATACCTGGAAGACATAATGATGGAGACAGGTCACAGTAACTCACAGAGACATACAGATCTACAGCTGAACATACATGTGTATCACATCAATTAAGTTTAAATAGTTGTATTTGCAAACCTACATTACACTGACGTGTTTGTGTCACACACATGTGACACTCAATGTTGAGTGGATATTATCACCATATATGTGTGTGTGTGTCACCTGATTACATTGCTCATACTCCATGTGGTTGCTGTCTTGATGTGCGCATGTCTGTTTGCCTGTACTGGTGTTCCTACCTATCAGCACATGGCTGGATGTGTCCACATTAATGCAGTCGAACTTGATGCTGTGTATATGTCACATATAAGGACTTACACTGCCTTAACAGACATGACCTGTGACCCTGCAGACATGCTCACATAAGGTTTTACATGTATGTGTTCTGCCATATACATCTACACGGCACTGTGCAGCGATTCAACATCCTGCCATGTATCACCTGTGTTGCACATGTGATACACATGGGACACTGGCTAGCCAGATGGTATTTGCAGGGATGGATATCAACTATAGCATGTACAGTCAAAGTGAACTAGTGAGCTATATTCCATAGGCCATGTATGAATCTAGGATGAAAGGTTACCTGGCTGTAGCCGACAGGTGGGTCTGTGGGGCCAGGTGGAGCAGTCCCACATTAGTGATCCACGGGGTTAATGATACAAATACCATGCGTTACCATGCGGTCATCACACCATGTCTGAGAGGGGAGTGATGTGCATAGTATGGAATGCATAGTATGGCAGGACTATGTCAAGTGTATGGGACAAGGATCTGTCCAGCATGTGGAAGGTGGATGTCCATGAAGTATGTGTTCGAGATCGGCATGAATACGTGTAGCATGTCCAACATCACTGGGTTGGACATGGATTTATTCAGGGTATGCATCATGCTACATAGTGGAGATGGGGAATGGGAAGGCTGGTGTAGGCCGTCTGCACATGGCCAATACCCCTTAAAGGAAATATGTGATCTAATATGAGTCACTTGAGTGTTGTGTATGGCTGGACAATGATCTTTATATTCATGAATGGCACCCTATCATTATTAGGGTTGCTACATATGACTACCTGACAGGTGTGGTGACGTAGCTATCACAGGAAAGACAACTGCCCAGCTGCATCCCTCACACACAAGTGTCCATTATGTTGACCACTGCCTAGGTGGTAGTTCATGGGTACAGGGTTATTAACATAAGGGTGACAATGCAATATGTAGCTGTCAGATTGTGGCCATATGTCACACACATCTCACCCACAAAGCCCATTCTGTATGTTGTCCACAACACTCCTGAGTCAGTTATTGCTCCTAGGTCATAGTTATTCACATACTTCAATAGGCAGATGCCTTCTGTTTGTCTGTGAGGTATGGACTACAATGAGGGAGAATAAAATTCATTAACCCTGACATACTGTAGCTGCCACTGGTGTGATGATCATGTTTTATTCAGACACCATCTGTAGTGTTGGTTCTGCCAGCAGTCCTGTTGCAAAACACTCCTGTGACATGGGAATGTACCTCTAGTATACCGAGTGTAGGTGGTACACAGTATGGGTGATGATGTCCTATGACCTGGCAAGGTTATGATATGCAGTGTGACATCAACCATACTGTCATCTACATCTGTACTGCTGACATCACTTAACTGATCAAGGTTCATGGCCTTCCAGACCAGACTCAGCAGGGTAGTAGTAAAGTACTTCCCATTATCAGTGGTGTCTCTACCTTTGTGGGTTGTGATACCTGTTGGTGTGCACCATTCAGTGTGTACACAACCTGACATGGAGCTATGTTTTACATGATGTGTATGTGGAGAGCATCTTGTTTTGCCATATGTGTATGATACAACCTGTGATGTGGACAGGTCCCATACAGCCTGAGTGCAGCTTGCACCTGCATAGTTTTGGGTACAGGGGCCCTGTGGTGTACATGGATATATGCTTGTGTACCTGTTGGGGGAGGGGGTTGTGTGTTTATGTTATCCAAGACCCTATCTGGATTGCTTATTCATGCTAAGCACTTGTTCAGGACTTGTAAGCAGTACGTAAGCTAATAATTACTATAGCACTCAATCTTCCTCATTACCTAGAGGTAAGGGTGAACAGGTTTTGTACAGACTTTTCTCACTTGCTTAGAGTAATTTAGCTCTTGTACTCACTTTCCTCACTTATCTAGGTGAATGTAGTTCTATATTCAGGGATGTCTAAGAGTCAACTGCCAGTGTTCTCACCTGTCTATGTGATGAATCTGGACATCTTGTGGCAATGTACATATTGCCTCATGTACACAGACAAGCATCTCTGCCTACCACCCAACACTGCAACCTGTGAGAGATGCACTCATCTAGCCAAACTGGAGGTAAAGGTCTCTCCAACCAAGCCTGACCCTGACTGTCATGTGGAGAAGGTACACATTTGCACAACACCACAGTCATCACATAAGTCTTACTGAATCTACCCCACCATTAACTGGGAAAACTACTCATGTGCCAACACATTAGCTCAACGGTTTCTGGAATTCATAAACACCAATGCCCTGACTCAACATATCCACACTCCCACCAGGGGCAACAATATCCCAGACCTAGGTATTACCAACATGAGTGACTGGTGCTCCACACGTGAAGCCAACTCCTCGTTGGTCCGATCAGACCATGTGCTGAACACCATTGATATCCACATCATGCACCCAACCCCCATTAAGGGAACCACAGCATAATATGTCTACAAAAAAAACAAAAAGTTTCCACCAAAACTATGAAGCCAATAACGGTTTATTGCTCTATATTCCACAAAAATAGCACATGAATATCCACAAAAATATCCACGAACAACTAAGCGCTTTCGCCAAGGTTAACAAACCATAGGCATCTTCAGAGTTGTTCATTTAGAATGCATTCTCCCCTTATGTTTAACCTCCATTACGTTAATTAACCAATCATTGAATAACAATTAACAATCATTAAAGACACAATAAGTTAATGACTTACGCCTACCTAATATATTAAAAAACTTTTCATATGCCAAATAAACACGATAAAACCCTTTAAAATATGCTTAAACTTCAATTTTTACTAAAACATGTGTTATATATTATTTTCACTAAACATTCATGCCTAATAAACACTTTTGTATATATACATCAAATTGTACTTTCATTGCATGATGGTACATGACATGTGAAAAATATATATATATAAAAAAAAGAAAAATAAACCTGAAAAATTAACAATTTTTCTCTTATCCTAAAATAAACACAAAAGTTCCCATGTTTATTGAACTAACCAATTCTGCTCTGTTTTATTTTTAAAAAAGGCTTTATAGAAATAAACTCATTATGCCCGGGTGGACTTGTTGCATTAGTCCGTATTTGCCACAAGGACTCATGTGCCTATAAAATAGACTCCCAATCCCCACCCCACTTACTATCAATAATTTTGTCAATAACAAAGAATAAAAAATTACTAAAATTGGCACACTGCCTGGAATGCAAATATAAAGCATTATGTAGATCCTTATTTTTGATAGCCCTCAAGTGCTCACTAATCCTGTCCCTTAGTCTACTGGTGGTCTTCCCTATATAAAAACCGGGGCAGGAAAGACAAGTGGCCACATAGACCACTCTCTTAGAGTTGCAATTGCATTTTCCTGGACACTTCACAGAAACCCCAAACCCACTAATGTCCACATACAGTCCATTGTTGATGTACCTGCAATACCTGCAGTTCTCGCACTTGGACATATGCGAGCCTTTACTGAAACCCACATAATGTGCCTCCAAAATATTTTTAATATTGCTACCCCTACTATGTATGATCTTTGGCTTGGAGCCTATAACAGAAAACATGTTCCTGTCAAAAATAATGTCCCAACCTTTGTTGATTATTTCAGTGACTTCTGATGTTCTATTACTGAATTGTACAACCATGCCCGTTGTTCAAGATTCACTTTCTTTTATTTTTTCTACTTTGTCTACCTGTAAATAACTTTCTAAGGCCAATATAGGTTGAAAATTACTCCATCTTTTCTTTACTACCTCCTTTTTCAGGTTTAATAACAACTTAAGAGGGTACCCTCTCTCCAAAAACATACCAATTAAAGTGTACATTTCCTCTTTAAATTTACTTTCCTCACTGGTCAACCTTGAAATTCTCACCATCTGTCCTTTCACCACACTACGCTTTTGAAATAAGGGGTGATCACTGGTGAAATACAACAAGCTGTTGGAATATGATTCTTTCCTGTAGATGGAACTTTGCAAAGTACCACTTTCCACACTAAACTTGATGTCTAAATAATTAATAAATTTCAAATCCCACTTGTACGTAAACCTCAAGAATCTAGTCGTCCCATTCAAAAACTCTATAAATTCAATAACTTCCTCAACATTCCCTTTCCATAATATCAGGATATCGTCCAAGAATCTATTATAACTCACTATGTGTTATGCAAATTTTGAAGTTAAAACACATCTACTTTCCCACTCAAATAAAACCAAATTGGCAAAAATGGGGGCACATTTTTAGCCTATTATTTTAGTTTTTTTGTGGACTTATAAAGCAATGGAGGATCTTTTGGCACAAGTGCTGGAGTCCATAAAAACTTTAACATCTTTGCTTATTAAAGAAAAAGAAAAAGAGGTGATAAATTGTGCCACTTGTGCTAATGATCAGCTTTTTACTGACAGCCAAGCTGAATTATTTACCTTGCATTCTCCGATTCAAATTGCTAATAACAAGGTTGCTGGTTCTTTAAGAGACCCCGGTGTTTCTAGTCGAGAAACAAGACGGGAACGTATAGACTTCAGTACGTGGTTCAGTGTTCCAGATGTGGATTGGTCATGTAACAGCGAGCGAAGGACTAATTCCAATTCGAATAATAAAAACACAACAACATGGAAGGAACAGTTAGCGTCTTTTGATAAGTTATGTTTTAAATTCCGTTCTCTACAGATGGACAATATGTTTTTGCGTAAATCGATGGAGTTAAAGCATGTTCCTAAGGGCTTGCGGATTTGGAAATTGCCTGTGGGGGTTGAATATGGGACTACAGCTCACCGTGAGTTAATTTCCCTATTTGACAAGACTGGTCTTGAAATGTTGGACATTATCGTTAGAAACAATGATTGTAAAATAAAAGAATTGCAGTTAAAACTTGATGAATTAAATAAGAGCATTATGAATGATGTTTTATTTGAACCTTACCAAGTTAACTACAATAAGGTTCTAAGTGATGTAGAGAATTTTGTAAAAAAAGGGATTGAAACTAAACAGCGTAAATTAGCCCGCGACACTCATGAATATACTAACAATGTGGCTTATCCACAGGGTCACAATGGAGGTGACAAGAACAATTTTAGAGGGTTTAATGAACAAAATGTAGATGTCAATGTGGGAGGTGAAATGGGGATAAATAGGCAGGAAAATAGAACTAATAGTGAAGGTAGTTTTTTAGAAAACGGACCCAGGAGATCAGAACGGTTGAAAAACCTGAGGGGTCCACAGTCCAATCAATGGTTGGAATCAACAGGGGAATCAACATCAAAGGGGACAGTGGGGGCCAAGACAGGGGATGAGATGGAAATAGATGCTGAAATGATAGATTTGAGAGAAAGAACAATGTTTCCTAATGGTATTTTCGAAACAGAACATCAGTTGAAATGTGAAACAATAGTGAGAGAAGGGTTCAGTATTTTCAATTATACTGAATTAGACATTACGGAAGGTTATTTTACCCTTCTGAAGAAGGGAATGTCATTTGTTCCAACAAATAACTTCAATGTGGCTAAAACACTTTTGAATTTGAAGTTATTTTTGAGGCAATTGAACCTTCGAATGTTCTTTAAGGATAAGGAAGAAAATACGGAAATAGGGGGAAGGAACGAATGTAAACGTTCCAGTGTTTTTATCCAGCCACCCAATGCCCAAGTCCAGTTGTTTGAGACGTATTGTGAGAGAGAAATCAGAAATTTGAATGAAAAGAAATGTGTTATGGATTTTAATTTGTCTGAAAAGGAAAAAGAAATTTTGAGTAGACTAGCTAGGGACCAGCAGCTTCGCATTATGATACCAGATAAAGGGGGAGGGGTGGTAGTAATGTGAAGTATAGATTACAATATACAGATGAAAAAAGTTTTGAATGAAAAGTCTACTTACATACAGGTTTCTAGAAATGAGGTCAATATGGCTTATAGGTGGATGGACATTATTCTAGAGGATGAAGTTTTGAAAGGAATAATTAGTTTGAAGGATAAAGAATTCCTAACTGTTTTTAAACCTGTAATCCCAAAAATTTTTGGGATACCAAAAACTAATAAATCTGTTGTTAACCCTCCATTTCGACCAATAGTTTCCGCAAGAGGCTCAAAAACAGAGCCCCTTGCGGCTTGGGTTGAAAGCAAGGTTGGGGGTTTATTGAAGGGGGTTCCACACATCATCCGTGATTCTTGGCACTGCCTGGAACAGCTATCTAAATACCGCCATTCAATAGATGAGTCTATTAGCTTTTTAAGCATAGATGTGGTAAACCTGTTTTCAGTCATCCCACATTCAATTGGCATAGAGATGTTTAGGTGTAGTATTCAACAATTGTCAGATATGGACATGGGAGAAATTGAAATGGTAGCCCAATTCATGGATATCGTCCTTAAGAACAATTTTATGGTGTTTGAAGATGAGATATTTCACCAGATTTTGGGGGTAGCTATGGGGGCCAAATGTGCCCCCATTTTTGCCAATTTGGTTTTATTTGAGTGGGAAAGTAGATGTGTTTTAACTTCAAAATTTGCACAACACATAGTGAGTTATAATAGATTCTTGGACGATATCCTGATATTATGGAAAGGGAATGTTGAGGAAGTTATTGAATTTATAGAGTTTTTGAACGGGATGACTAGATTCTTGAGGTTTATGTACAAGTGGGATTTGAAATTTATTAATTATTTAGACATCAGGTTTAGTGTGGAAAGTGGTACTTTGCAAAGTTCCATCTACAGGAAAGAATTGTATTCCAACAGCTTGTTGTATTTCACCAGTGATCACCCCTTATTTCAAAAGCGTAGTGTGGTGAAAGGACAGATGGTGAGAATTTCAAGGTTGACCAGTGAGGAAAGTAAATTTAAAGAGGAAATGTACACTTTAATTGGTATGTTTTTGGAGAGAGGGTACCCTCTTAAGTTGTTATTAAACCTGAAAAAGGAGGTAGTAAAGAAAAGATGGAGTAATTTTCAACCTATATTGGCCTTAGAAAGTTATTTACAGGTAGAAAAAATAAAAGAAAGCGAATCTCGAACAACGGGCATGGTTGTACAATTCAGTAATAGAACATCAGAAGTCACTGAAATAATCAACAAAGGTTGGGACATTATTTTTGACAGGAACATGTTTTTTGTTATAGGCGCCAAGCCAAAGATAATACATAGTAGGGGTAGCAATATTAAAAATATTTTGGAGGCACATTATGTGGGTTTCAGTAAAGGCTCGCATATGTCCAAGTGCGAGAACTGCAGGTATTGCAGGTACATCAACAATGGACCGTATGTGGACATTAGTGAGTTTGGGGTTTCTGTGAAGTGTCCAGGAAAATGCAATTGCAACTCTAAGAGAGTGGTCTATGTGGCCACTTGTCTTTCCTGCCCGGGTTTTTATATAGGGAAGACCACCCGTAGACTAAGGGACAGGATTAGTGAGCACTTGAGGGCTATCAAAAATAAGGATCTACATAATGTTTTATATTTGCATTCCAGGCGGTGTGCCAATTTTAGTAAGTTTTTATTCTTTGTTATTGGCAAAATTATTGACAGTAAGTGGGGTGGGGAATGGGAGTCTATTTTATAGGCACATGAGTCCTTGTGGCAAATACGGACTAATGCAACAAGTCCACCTGGGCTTAATGAGTTTATTTCTATAAAGCCTTTTTTAAAAATAAAACAGAACAGAATTGGTTAGTTCAATAAACATGGGAACTTTTGTGTTTATTTTAGGATAAGAGAAAAATTGTTAATTTTTCAGGTTTATTTTTTCTTTTATATATATATTTTTTTTCACATGTCATGTACCATCATGCAATAAAAGTACAATTTGATGTATATATACAAAAGTGTTTATTAGACATGAATGTTTAGTGAAAATAATATATAACACATGTATTAGTGAAAATTGAAGTTTAAGCATATTTTAAAGGGTTTTATCGTGTTTATTTGGCATATGAAAAGTTTTTTAATATATTAGGTAGGCGTAAGTCATTAACTTATTGTGTCTTTAATGATTGTTAATTGTTATTCAATGACTGGTTAATTAACGTAATGGAGGTTAAACATAAGGGGAGAATGCATTGTAAACGAACAACTCTGAAGATGCCTATGGTTTGTTAACCTTGGCGAAAGCGCTTAGTTGTTCGTGGATATTTTTGTGGATATTCATGTGCTATTTTTGTGGAATATAGAGCAATAAACCGTTATTGGCTTTATAGTTTCGGTGGAAACTTTTTGTTTTTTCTGTTTTTGCAGGTCATTGACCAATTGTGCTTTGTTAATATGTCTACAAGGCAAGCTACATGCTTCTTAAGACAGACATGGTGGACATCATGACACCCATGCAGATGGACAGTACTGTTACAACTGCTGAATCCTACACAAATGCACTCTATAAGCACATGGTTTGTGCTATCCAAAACCGAACCAGAACACTATACTCCTAATTAACAAAACCAATCTGGTGGTCCCCTGCCATAAACAAAATGTACTACAGGAGGAAGACACTGTTGCAAACGAGAGTACAATCCCATGCATGGAGGAACTCCCTGGCCAGCCTCAGTAAGAAGGTGAGATCCCTTATAAGATCCTCCAAAGCTAGCTACGAAAACTAAAACACAACTAATACCAACAACAACCACAAAGCATTCTATAGCTATGTCACATATCTCCATGTCAACAACCAGATCTGTTCTGAGTTACTGCACAAAGGCACGAACATTACAGAAACAACTGATATTGGCAACATCCTGGCAGATCCCTCTCAAAGCTGCACACTCTAAAGGCAATATCACAGAATCCATGGGACCGGACAACATCCCAGGCTGCATTTTACACAAACTTCAGAATGTACTGTCTCCCCACCTACACACCATGTTCAATAATAGCCTCAAATCAGCCATAGTGCCCCCTGAATGGCGCACAGCAACAGTAATCCCACTCCACAAAGGTGGCACCACAACGGACCACAGGACCTATTTCCCTATAGGCCTGACTAGCCTGGTCTGCAAGGCTATGGTGCACATCATGGATCACAGTCACAGAGACATTGGGTACCTCTAAACCTTTGACCCCCTCCCTGTTTGGCATTGTTAAGGGTGGACCATGCCTCCTAAACCTGGTGGACTTCTTAGAGATAGTTACCAAGGCATTAGATGAGGGTAAGGAGGTCCACACAGCCTACCTAGATCTCTCATAGGTGTTCAACACCATTCCTCCTCCTGGTATTATCAACATACCCATCCTCCTGAACATTAACCCCTACATCATGTGATGGTTTGCAAAGTGGCTCACGGACAGAACCCACACAGTGGTTGTTGCATACCCCAGGTCCGACTGTATACCAGTTACAAGTGGCATCCCCCAGGGCTCAGTCCTAGGACCTCTCATGTTCGGTATATACTTCTCTGATGTACAGACAAGCACGGGAAGGCTTTGGCTGAAAAGGTTTGCAGATGACTGCAAACTAGGGGACATAATTGTTGCTCCAGCTGTTACAGACACCCTCTGGAAGGGTTGCACTGAGACGGATACCTGGTGTTAATATTATGGTGTCAAGCTGAATGTCTAAAAGTACATAGTCATCCCCTTTGGATATAACTAATTACCCATGGACTACCACATAGGTGCTAGTCCCCTACATACAGAAAAGGTAATAATGGATCCGGGAACCCCAGTAGATAGCAATCTCTCCTTCAATACCCATAATGACAAGGTGGTTAGAATATCTTTCTACATGGCCCCCCTAATCTCTAATGGGTTCGCATCCAGATCAGAGGGGCCATTGTGACTCTACTCATGACATATTAGACCCATTAAAGGATACAACACCCCATTTGGGATATACCTTACAAGACAACTGCAACAGCTTGAAAGACCACACCAGTACCACACCAAGAGGATTACTGACCTCAAACAGATGACCTATGCAGCCCAACCTAAGAGACTCCAGCTGTACTCAGTTGCATACCGCATACTCACAGGTGATCTCTGCTTGACATACAAGACCCATGTCCAACCCTGTATTGCTGGATATGCTCCACCTAAACGGAGGCTCCTGAGATCCAGATGCTCTAGGGATATACACTTAACCATAATGATGAGTAGAACGTGCTTGATGGATAGATTCCTGACCCGGACACTCCCCATGCTTTGGAACATGATTCCAATGTACATCAGGCAGGGCCCCTCACTAGCACTCTTCAAGGGAAACCTTGATGTGTGGATGGGAGACAGACATATACCCCAGGGATCACTGCAATGGCTCTGCTGGACAGAAGCACAGCGAACTAATGGCTCTGCAGTTCAGAGGCAGAGGGAACCAACCTATGGGGGTGGTGAAAGCCAACACACTCTAGCTAAGCTTACAAATACCCTTGGTAAGACAGCCTAGTACCTACCGTTGCACATATTACATGTCTTATGTGCATGGATAGTTAAATAGCTCTTCCATTTTACTTTGCTATCATGCTGATAAACTGTCGGCTGACTAAAAGACATATGTATCCTGTTATTGTGTATTGTAAATGCCAATTGACATAACTAATGTTTGCCCAACATTACAGTAATGCTATGTAGCTTGTAATACATATCTGCCTATAATACTGTACATTACACAGTTATTGGCACAATATCCCACAATGCAAATCATAATTGCACAGTGGCCCGACCTTCCACATGTTATTCTCTATAATACACCCATACATATGGCTACAGTTACAATATATCAACATATACTACCCCCTGTTATAGCACATACTTGTTGGACCAGCCCTGCCACTGACATCAGCTGGTGAGGAGTATTTCTGTTCAAAGCTCTTATATAGCATCCCTTGTGGTGTATGCAGTGTTTGCCTTGTGACCTACAGCAGTACACACAAATACTACAAGCGTTACTATGCTCAACAATACATTACTACAAGATAACTGTTTCCACTATATGGCTTGCGTGCATTTTAAATACTACAGAAAGGTACTACATACACAGACATAATGACTGTTCTACATACCTTATTAGTAACCCGAGGTATCGTTAACTGTTGATTCAATCCTTTTCAGTTTGTGTTTCAATGTTCTTTGTAACGTTACGCTGGTATATATGGATGGTTTGAATGTGTGATAACACATCCTTTTCTAGTTACATATCGATAGCATGTGGTATCCTGTCCACCATTTTGTTCCAAAGTAGTTAATTAGATGCACATCAGCTATGCAGCTACTCCATTAGCCGATACCATGGCAACAGCGGTGTATAAGTGAGTACTCCTTTTGGGCGTTGTCGCTTGCCTTACTTTCGAGGGAGATGGCCTAGATGTGTAGTTTGTAATATATTTCAACAGGTATATGGAGACACACAGAGATATATTAGCTTCATGACTCCCGGGGACTATGTGTAATGGCTAGACAATTTAGTTCTACATGTGAGTACAGCTGTTATATTTCGGAATAGTGCTACTTATGCAGGGTTTGTTTGTACCTGATACTTCTGCAGATGTTTAAGTCTGGAAAGGATGTTTGGCCAGCTCAAGGCCATATGGCTATGCATGCTGGAGGGATAGATTCCTGTCCCAGAGACTTCCCATACTCTGGAACAAACTACCTATCTATATCAATCAAAGCTCCTCATTAGCACTCTTCAAGAAAAATCTTGATGATTGGATGGGAGATAGGAAATTCACCCTGGGGATCACTTCTGTGGCTCTGCTCGACAGTGGCACAGGAAAATAATTTTCTTGGGTGACAAAAGCCAGGGTACCTTTGTCTAGGTTTATATAGGCCCTAGGGCCAATAGCCTAGTACCTACCTATGAACCTATGAACCTATGAACTGTTATGTGGTGTATAGTGTGCTCACCAGAAATCCCTGATTTGGTGTACAAGTGTAGCATACTGTGCTGTTACATACTAATTGCTAACACATTCCGCTGTACGCACAACCCTCAGAAACAGGATTAGTGCAAACAACCCTGTTACATCAGCAGCTGTTCCATTGTATAACAGCAGCTATTTCACATAGGGCCATGTTAGTGTGTCTCTGACAAGGTATGTTAAGGCTTCTGCAGATGTCGTACAGTGAGTGAATGATTTGTGATGTTATTACAGTTTGTATTGTAATATGTTTGGGTGTGGGGGTGATGTTGGTGGGTGTGCATAGCAGATCCAGGTGTGTAGGAACTGCTTTTATACATAATCACTATGTGTGTGAGGGTTCCTTCCCTATTTGAACACCTATCCTTTTGTGGACTAATACAATGGTAATTGCAGGCTGATTCATCGAGGCACTGTTATGTGGTTCCTGTATAGCATGCAGGTGATGTTAGTCCTTGAATCCCTTCAGTAATACATCTGAATGTAATAACATGTTGCTACATGATATCTGTGTATTTCTGTCATAGGTATTTGCAGTCATCGTAGTTGTGTTGGTGACTGACCCTCTTTGGCTAGGGTTGCCACCTTTTCATATGGCCATAGTGGGACCTTTTCAGGACACACATCTGATTTTACAGGCTGACACAAACCCACGGTCAGTACAAGGGATAGAAATTTCCTTTCTTGCCTAAATATAATCTTATTCTTGTAGCAGCTTAGTTGCTTATCCTGTTTCCTGTAACATGTATGTATTTTAGATACAGAAATAACTATTGTATGCAACTATTACAGTACATATGGGACATAATTATGTCCTACAATCCCAGGACATTTGCCACGTTTAATATATTTGGTCAGGACACAACTTCCCAAAGAGGGAGTGTTCCTCACAAAGTGGGACAGGTGGTAACACTATCATTGGCTCATGTCCATAGCACATATTTGTAATAATGTCTAGACATATACTCTCCATATCCTTTGTTCATAAAGGTTGGTAGTGGTGGAATGTGTGATTGCTATGGTCCATGCTATACACATATATGAACACTTCAACCACTGTATACGGCAGACCTACAGAATCCCGAAACCACAGAGTTAAGACGCACACAGTACCAGGACCAGATTCCCATACCCCACATTACCGACATCGACAGTAACTCACAAAAGTAACACGAACAAGGAACACACACACACACAGACACACTGCTACCCAACACATCCAAACAAACCATCCTACACTATGTATGAGCAGGTGGCCAAGCCCCCCTACACCCCCATGTAGGTGTCTGTGCCCCTCACACCACCCCCTACTTTAATATTCTACCTCCTAGGTTGCGCAAACAGATGCACAAAGCTAACCCATACCCACACATTACAGTCCCCCAAGAACACACACCACACACACAGAACACTACACTTACACACACTACAGCCCTAAGAAACACACTTACACACAGTAACCTACCTGAACCATAACACCAGAAGCACTGACTAACTGTCCATTAACATCGTGAGTTTACACCTCGCGCATCTGGTGTTTTGGCACTGTGTTCTTTTGGACCTTAAGCCTCAGGATTACGCCCGTCGGTATGTAAAGCAGTCGGTATGTGGTAGGTATCCCATTTATATGTACCTCCATGGTTATGTAGATGTTGTTAACCTATCTATATATCTACATATATATGTATATCCTCATATATCGACATATCTCTCTCTCTCTCTCCCTCTCTCTCTCTCTCTCTCTCTCTCCCTCTCTCTCCCCATATGATGATGTATATATATATATATATATATATATATATATATATATATATATATATATATATATATATATATATATATATGTATATATATATATATATATATATATATATATATAAATATATATATACATATATATAAAAATATATATATATATATATAAAACGTACACCTTTCATTGGGTACATGCCGGTTTGTCCTATTTCAACACATTCCTACCTTTTGTGTTTTATCCTGTTAGCATTTATTGACTGCCATTGGTCCATCTCAGGTAGCTTAATGGTATGTTATTGTGATGAATGTGTACATGGGTGCGTGTTCTAATCCTGGCAGTGATATCTTACCTCTCAGAGCAGGCACTGGTAGTGCAAGGGTGATTAACGCACATTTCAGTGGTTGTGTGTTTCACATGTTTATTATTCTGTGGAGAACTACCTATGTATGCAAGCTGTGTTTAAGGTGTACTATGTCACATGTACACATCTGTGAAGATTCCTGTCAGGGATACTCCCCTTATTTGGAACTACATCCCTGATTCCATTATACAAAACCCCTCACTAACACTCCAGGGAATCCTTGCAGAGTGGGTGGTGAACAGTGGCTACACCCCAGGGATCCCACAATTGGCTCTGCTCCACAGAGGGACAGTTAGTTAATTGGTGGGGTGGCAACAGCAGACATGTTTTGCCTATGCTTATGAGTGGCCTCGGCAGTTGGGCATGTACCTACATATGTATCTATGAACCTGTACATACAGTATGGATACATGCTGATAGCTTAATTTACTGTTCAGGTATTGACTTACCTTGTGCCAATCACAGTTGTGTGTACAATAGTTGAGGGCTACCTATGTAGGATGCACACAGTAGACCACCTATACATAACAATTTACAGGTGGTCGTGTGTGTGTGCCATCCATGTTTGCTGTGTGTGCAGGTGGAGAAGGGTGTCAGTCCATGAGTGCCTAATCTGTCGGTGTATGTGCTATACGTTCCCTCTTTGCCAAGGCATAGGCATACTGGGCATGCCTCTCTCTGCCTACTGGGGCTAGCAGAGGGTGTTCGTGGTCTGAGTCCCCCTGTGCCTATGTGTCCCTTGGCAATGGTGGTGGGCTGTGAGGACTTTTACCATTCTGTCCCTGCTGCAGCTGTTTCCGCAGGATCATATTGTGTAGCATGGCACATACTATGAAGATGTGGGCACATGTTCCTGGAGAGTACTGCAAGGCTCCACCAGATATGTCCAAGCAACAGAACCATGATTTCAGCATCCCAAACACACACTATATGATGATTCTGGTTTCTGCGTGTGCCTCATTATGGCATTCTTGCGTGGCTGTGTGTGCATTTCTGATGGGAGTCATCATCCACGGTTCCAGTGCATAGCCAGCATCCCCCACCAGGTGGCCATATGGGATGTCCCCCCTGGCAAATACCTGATACAGCTGTGAGGCATGCCAAATGTGGTAGTTGTGATAGCTTTCGAGGCTGCCAGCACACACATCCATGATAATGCCCTGGGCATTGCACATGACCTGGCAGTTGATGGAGGGGAATCCCTTGCAGTTTATTTAGCGCCTACCCTGCTCACCAGTTGGTGACTTGATGTGTATGTGCGTGCAGTCTATTGCACCCAGTACCTCTGGGTAGTCTGTCACACGGTGGAAGAGATGCATTTTGCTGGCCAACTCCTCCTGCGTTCGGGGGAAGTATATGTGCTAATTGGCATGTGGTAACATGGCATCCAGGAACTGGTGAAGTACCCTGAATGCTGATGCTTGTGAGATCCCCATGATATCCCCAGTTGGCCTTTGCAAGGTACCTGTGGCTAGTATTCTCAAGCTTACACATAACTTCATGTCCACTGGGATGGGTTCCCCTCTGTTACTTCTGGCTCTGATGCGTGGCTGACACAGCTCAACAAGTTGCTGTATGATGTCCCTGTCCACCCTGTAACACTCTACTATCTCCAGGTCATGTAGCCCCTGGTAGGTTACCCTGGGTCTGAACACTCTTTTCCTCCTCCCGTGCCTGAGATGGTTGTCAGCATCATCCTCCACACCACCGTCAGTCTCCAACACATGCTGGTGAATCAAAGCTATGGTGGCCCCTAACATGTACATATTAAAAGTTCCCCATCTGTATACACCAATGGTGCAGAGTGTCTGGGAATACACAAGTGTGTGTGTGGGGCTTTCACACCTTATACTATTGTGCAATGGATGATGCTAGTGTAATTGGGTGTGTTTGTGCTATTCCAGCTGCAGGGTATCTTAATTATTAGTTTTACAGCAGGTACTGCTATTGTGGGGCCTTTGTGTTGACTTACGCTTGTCTGCCGTTATTCATCTATTGCCCTTTACTTCTATTTTCAACCCGATTCCCCTCCCATTGTGAGGCATGCATCCAGCTGCCACCTTTCTTGTTTTGTGCTTTCACAACCCATGATTGTGTTGGGAAATGTGTTATGTAGCTGATCTACTGCAAATTTGCTTTGTTCTGCTGTGACAATTCTCTTTTCTTTGCTGTATGGCACTCCCTTTTCCTGTTCTGCAGGTAGCTGCTAGCAGCCTTGTTAGCTGTTGTCTATGGCCCACTGTGAGTTTCTAGGTGTTAATTACTCATTTGTACTCCAATACCATGCTGCAGCATTTCCTCACTGTCTTCCCGTATCCTTCCTGTTTCAGCTGTGGTGCATGCCGCACACAGCCGTTTACCGGTTTTCGTGCGCATTTTCATCCACGTTCACATGAACTTTTGGTTACCTTGTGTGCTCTCAGCTAAGTAAAGCTATGGCTACTTCCACATGCGGCTTTGCTTAACAACACGCAACATGGATTAGCAATGATCCAATGTGCTTACAGCTGCGGTGGCGCGCCCCTCTCTTGATGTCATGTTTACCTCCAGGCCACTCTTCGGTGTTGTACCGCTACGCCATGTGGTACATCCTTACATCAGCAGGGCATTTGCAATTCAGTATTACATGACTCATTTGCATGGCATTGACTGCTAATTCCTAGTTACCACACGGAACACTGTCACAGACACTTAGCATCCCTTGCGCCATGGTTGTGGTGTAGCATGCGTGCCACTGACTATTATGGGGATATCATGAATTGCATTACATTGCAGTTTTATGACATCTAAATATATTTTCCTTGTGATCCCATTTGTGCACCAATGCACTGCAGTTTTACTTTGCGTTGGTGTGGCCATGACATTAAATGTTATTTTTTATATGTTGTGCATGTTGTTTTATGCCATTGGCTATATATTTAGTCATTGGCATATATTAACATTATAATACATAAGTTTGGTCCACTTTCATGGCTCTGATTTTATGTTTGACAAAATGTAAACCGTTTTTTTTTGGTTTATATTTCTACATGCTTATGCTACGCCTGCACCACTTCATGAATCGTTATATACCTTAATTTGCATGCTACACAGCTGCACATGGGGTAATTAGCATACATGCACCAGGAGCTGTGCAGCTCTGCTGTACGCTGATAGTGCATGTGGAAACAGCTCTTACCTGAATCGCTCGGTGGACATATTTGGCGCTAGATCAGCGACGCTACTCTGCGCATGGCGCAAGCTTCATGAATCCCGGGGTTAGTCTTAAGCAGGAGATTTTAAAAAGTTAGCTTTACAAGAATAATGCCCCTGCAATATTTAAAAGTTGTATTTTATGACAATGTCTGCTGTATACTTATCTGTTTCCAGCTTGGTTGCTCTCATACTGGAAGTGTACATTTGTTAGCATTCCTTAAAGAATGTTTATATAGTTATCTTTATGTAAGCAACAAGCATTTAATTAGGCTGTAACCACCTAAACACAAATGCCCACATTTACTTTACTCACAGCTTATATATTTTAGTTGCAGACACATTACGATCACCGGCCATGTAAATTTGCTCTGCAATAAAATGAGGAGTTTCTACTTCTCCACTACCGTCTAACAACAAAGTTAATGGGGGAATTTAGTAAAGCTACACAGATTGTTTTTCCATGTAGGCATAGTGGCATGGTGCTTACACTGAAGTAAGCAGATGTGTAAACAGTGCTGAGGGGAATGCACGAGCATGTGAACATGGAAGTGTCTGTGGCATACAAATCACCTCAAAAGCAGGTGAACTGCATGCATATTAGGGTGGTAGAGTCATCCAGCAAGCGGAAAGGCAGTCCTGCAGATCCCATGTCAGTGTCCATAATGTACATGGAAAAATTCCATGTACAGGATGTAAAACTGACACCAGGGGCTGTAAAAGTCCAGCTAAAGTGGCAGAAATAGCATAGTAGACACAGATATGTACATAACTATCCAGTATGTGTCCAAAACCATATGGAAAATAATTTAAATAAAATTAATATATATTTTTTTATATTCGGGGTATGTTTGCACGGTGTACTGCAGTGTGCAAACATGCTTTCATTAAAAAAAAAATACAAATAGAGTCGAAAACCAGATTTATTATGTGACAGTAATCATTATAGGAACCTGTGTGGAGTATGTACAATGGTAGACTGCTGTAGTTGCTAATGAGACAAGCCCTGGAACCGTGTAGTTTCCAGGTATTATGCAGGGATCTATATGCAAATGAGCTGGGTTTACTGAATAGCACAAATGGGTATCTCTGTCTGCAGATCCCATTCGTGTAGGCAGAGAACCATGTCTGTGTCCACAGAAGAGGTAGCTGACATCAAAAGGGGGTGTGTCCACATTTTTTTAAGCTCATTGGAGCTCAGCAGCACCTGTTTGCATGGCTCTCTGCTCAGCAGGGGTGTGGGTCCATTGACTGCTAAGCTTTGTTTACCTTCAGGGCACATGTTTCAGTGTCTTTCAGTGTGTTTGCATGGCACACTGCTGTGCTGAGCTTGCCTGGCCATGGGGGTGTGTCTAGTGACTGCTGAGCAATGTTTATCTTTGTGGCGTGGGTTTGTGTGCCAAACTGCAGTACTGAGCAGGGAAGGCTGTATATCAAAAAAAAAAAAAGGTTGGGAAAGCCAATGATATATTAATTACTGATGACCCCTGTTGCACTTAAACTAGGCCATTTAAACCCCTTAATTATGTAGCTGAAAGGTGGAATGCATCATAGGTAGCCAATCACACAAACTGTACCCAGGGCAGAGCACTATAAAGAATGCATACACCCTACAATCTGATTTTTCCCCATACTCTGTACCAGTAAAGTACAGACTTGGGAATTTTAACTGAGAGAATGCTAGGTGCTGCTGCAGGTCTGTTACATTTATATGTGCTGGATGCTGAGGTCAGTGCTGATGCTGCTGCTGACAATAGGCCCAGACTGAGAATGAGAAGAGCGTTCAGGCCCAGTGTAACCTTCCAGGAGCTACATGAGCTGGAGACTGTAGAGTGCTACAGGGTGGACAGGGACATACTACAAGAACTCACTGAGCTGTGCCAACCTCAACTCAGTCCCAGAGCCAACAGAGGGAACTCATCCCAGTGGAAATAAAGGTATATGTAGCCCTTAGGATACTAGCTACAAGTACTTTCCAAAGACCAACTGGGGACATGATGGGGGTCTCACAGGCATCTGCTTCCAGGGTACTCCACTAGTTCCTGGATGCCATGCTACAACATGCCAGTGTGCACATATATTTCCCTAACACCCCTGAGGAGAAGGTCAGCAGTATGTGACTCTTGTACCATGTAACACTACCCTGAGGTTACTGGGTGCCATAGATTTCACTCATGTACACATCAAGGCACTACCCAGTGAGAAGGGCAGAATCTAAGTCAACTGCAAGGGGTGCCACTCCAATACCTAGGGCATTATCCTGAATGTGTGTGCTGGCAGCCCTGGCAGATACCATGACTCCCATAACTGGCATGCATCACAGCTGCACGAGATGTTTGCTAAGGGGACATCCTACATGGGCATTTACTGGGAGATGCTGTCTACACACTGGGACCATGGATGATGACACCCATCAGAAATACATACACACCCACTGAAGAACACCATAATGAGGCACATGTGCAAAATAGGAACATCATAGAGTGTGTGTTTGGGCTGTTGAAGTCACAGTTCTGGTGCCTCAATATATCTGGTGGAGCCCTGCAGTACTCCCCAGCCACATGTGCAGAAATGTTCACAGTGTGTGCCATACTCGACAGTATGATCCTGCAGAAACAGCTGCAGCAGGATCAGCAAAGGGAAGAGATACACAGCCCCTGACCAGTGGCTAGGTCAACACAGCCATACCCACAGGGGGACTCAGAGAAGGAACCCCCTGAGGCTGTCCTTGTAGGCAGATGTTGGTGTGCCCAATATGCCCTGGCCTTGGCTAAGAGACAATGCATAGCACATGCACTGACAACCTAGGGCCCTAGGGACTGACACCTTACTCTAACTCACATACAGATTAGTAAAAATTATGCCAGCCAGACCACACAACCTGTACTTCGCCATGTATTGGCTGTGGACTGCATGCATCAAACAGAGGTAGCCCAGAACCACAGGTCTGTCACATGCTGCATTCACAAGGTATGTCACTCTCCTTTACACCACTTGTAAGGGGTACTACAATATGGTAGCATATTATGAACCTGCCACATGTATGCAAGGGAATATAGTGGGCTATATAAAGTGTGCTACTGGGCTACTTGCAGAGATCTATAGTGGGCTCCTGGACTACTTGTACAGATCTAACACCCACTTGGGACAACAGGTAATCTGTTCACTAGTATGTGCCCCATGATATCCACTAGGCCACAAGGCTGGAAACTCCATGACATTATTCAAGGGAGAAGCCAAACAGTGGGGTCACAGTACAGTTGCATAACTGTCTGTGCCAGCAGAGTATGGGCTGTTTATCCCCCACCCAAAACACATCAGTGTTCCCATACAACTGCTGTAACAGTAAGTCTGCAATGATATAGCATCAGACCAGACAACTCCTGTATGTTGCTGATAGTGTGAGGAATGAAAGCTCTCTGTCTAGTGGCTGGTGTGGCTCACTGGGCCAGGGACAGTAGCATGGGTGATGGTGTTGATGGTTCGAATCTGGCAGCATCCAACATCTTTTGCATGTATGGCACTCATATGGTGGCATTCCCACAGACTGTCATAACCCCTCAATCTCTTACTGCAACAAAGCTGGACAAAGTCAGAGTGAATGGGGGGAGAAAGGGCCATGTTTACAGACAGATATTATACACACTCTGAGTAACCCAGCAGGTGGCTAGTAAAACAGCAGGCTGAAGCTGGTCAGATTAGCTGCAGGATGTAAAGGCCATCACTGAAATGTGTCAGTAGTTACAACAATTCAGTGACTGCTGTTTACAGTATAGTACCAGAAAACTACAAATGTATAAAGAACAGAGTAGGCATATGGGGCACAATGCTGGACATTCTGCAAAAACATGTACAGGTAGAGGTATTCAGACTATCACCCTGTGTGTGGTGTTACATCATGTACCCCAGTCACAGCATACCTCTCAACCTCAATCTGACCAAAGCCATGAATAAAAGTGAGACCAAGGACCACAAATAGGAACGGGTTTTAAATATTTGCTCTTACAAACGTATAATGTGATTAGAATAGCAGGTCTTGCATTAGCATGAATCTGATGTGCATGGAGTCTGAAACTCAAATGTCTCTCATTATGTATTGACTGCGATCTTCACTGACTTGCCATTAATTTGCCAGAAAACTACAATGTCATGTAAAACAGACCAAGGATATGAGGCAAAATCCTAGAAAGTCTGTAAAGCTCTGTACAGTTGTGAGGTATGAGTCATATATTAAGGTCAGCAATCAGGCAGGGAATGCCTTGGTCAATATCTGGGAAGTGCAGTACTGTGGTAACAGGTGCAGCAGCTGATGGCCTGCAGCACACATAATCCTGGACTGGAGTATAGGTAGCTCTGGCCTGGAGTCACCTTGTAAGTACTGACAGTCATACTGGGCATGCTTCTACACTTAGCTAACTTAAGCCCAAGTCTGTCACCTTTACTGCCCAAAGACCTGCTATGTGGAAATATGTCTGTACATATATACATACAGCTACATATACATCTCTGTCTTTCCCTATTCCATTCACACTTGAGTGTATCTATCAGTATGTGGCATATATATATATATATATATATATATATATATATATATATATATATATATATATAAAATAACACAATGTATAGATTGCTCTATAAAGTACAATGATACATAGACTCTCCACATATATCTACATAACACAATTAAATAATGTACACACAACAATAACATTTAAGGATACATCCCTGTTCTACACATTTATATAGATATGGATGGGGATGTATGAATGTCCCCACATACCCATGAATGCTGTGGTTATCTGCACTTACATATCACAACAGTTGTCCGATGGAATCAGACCAAGGCTGCAACAGTACATAAACCACTCACCTGCACACCCCTGTGTCTGCAGACTGTCACCCTGTATACAGACAAAGGTATGCAGGTGGTGTAATGTACACTGGCTGCAATGCATGCCATGGACAGGCCATATTGTCCCTGGCCACATGTCCGCCTATCAAACTGCAATCAACTACATATAGCCAGACTGGCAAGTGTACACACATAGCAGGGATATTACCAGGTATCCCACCCACTAGGTACAATAACAGTAACAAGCAGTATCACTCTGCAGGCCACACATGCTAACACAAGGTCACTTTGTGTACTCCACAAGAACTGTGCCTGTATCACTATATACAACAAACATTACCTGTGGTACATGCAATAAGTATTGTAATTTGTAGTGTGCAATAGTAGATAAGTAGGGGCTCTAATCTCTCATCATCCAAGTGTGCGTGTGTGTGTGTGTGTGTGTGTGTGTGTGTGTGTGTGTGTGTGTGTGTGTGTGTGTGTGTGTGTGTGTGTGTGTGTGTGTGTGTGTGTGTGTGTGTGTCTGTGTATCAATATATCCCCCACAGCACTAGGGGCATGCCCATATGGGCTATCTTTGTGCAATGATATGCATTTTATGGCCCTCTGACTGACTGCTGGCCTCTAAAGTTCCTCCTCTACAAGGCCTGCTGATGTCATCTACCTTAAGAGCATTGGCTGACAGTTTAATATCAGATAAACTCATTGGTGCATACAATAAGTACTGCAAGCTGTAGTATGTAACAGTAGATAGGTAGGAGTTCTAATTTCACATCATCCAACTTCTGTATATGTGTGTGTGTGTGTGTGTGTGTGTGTGTGTGTGTGTGTGTGTGTGTGTGTGTGTGTGTGTGTGTGTGTGTGTGTGTGTCTCTCTCTCTCTATCTCTCTCTCTCTCACTATATATATATATATATATATATATATATATATATATATATATATTCCTTTCCAGCACTACAGACATGCTTAGCTGGCTTATCTCTGTGCAATTGTTGTGCATTTTAAGGCCCAGTGACTAGCTGCTGGCCTCAACACTGGCCTCCTTTACAAGGCCTGCTGATGTCATGCACCATACTAGCACTGGCTGACAATCTAATATCAGATAAACTCTGTGGCATGTGCGAAAAGTACTGCAAGCTATAGTGTGTAATAGTAGATAGGTAGTGGTTCTAATCTCACATCATCCAACTTCTCTATGTGTGTATCTACATATATCTCCTTGCAGCACTACAGACATGCCCATCTTGTTTATCTCTATGCAATGGTTATGCATTTTAAGGCCCTGTGACTTGCTGCTGGCTTCAACATTGGACTCCTTTACAAGGCCTGCTGATGTCATCCACCCTTAGAGCACTGGCTGTTACTCTGATATTAGATAAACTCCATGAAGCATGTGATAAGTACTGCAAGCTATAGTGTGTATTACTAGATAGCACTGGCTAACACTCTGATTTCAAATAAACTCTGTGGTACATGCGATAAATACTGCAAGCTGTAGTGTGTATTACTAGATGGGTAGGGGTTCTAATCTCACATCATTTAAGTGTGTGTCTGTGTGTGTGTGTGTGTGTGTATGTGTGTGTGTGTGTGTGTGTGTGTGTGTGTGTGTGTGTGTGTGTGTGTGTGTGTGTGTGTGCGCATGTTTGTAGCAATTTATCCCCTTAAAGCACTATGGACATACCCACGTGGGCTATCTCCATGCAATGGCATGCCTTTTATGGCCCTGTGACTGGCTGCTGGCCTCTACATTCCATCCTCTACAAAGCCTGCTGATGGCATCCACCATAAGAGCTCTGGCTGACAGTTTAATATCAGATAAACTCAGTGGTGCATGTGACAAGTACTACAAGCTGTAGTGTGTAACAGTAGATAGGTAGGGGTTCTAATCTCACATCCTCCAACTTCTTTGTGTATGTACACATGTCCCCTTATGGTATTATAGGCATGCTCATCTGGCTTATCTCTGGGAAATGGTTATGCATTTCAAGGCCCTGCGACTAGCTGCTGGCCTCAACATTGGCCTCCTTTAAAAGGCCTGCTGATCTCATCTACCTTAAGAGTGCTGGCTGACACTGTAATATCAGATAAACTCCACAGTGCATGCAATAATTACTGCAAGTTATAGTGTGTATTACTAGATAGGTAGGGATTCTAATCTCACAACATAACTTGTGTTTGTGTAAATATATCCCCTTGCAGTACTAGAGACATACCCATCTGGCTATCTCTGTGCAATTGTTATGCATTTTATGGCCCTGTGACTAGCCACTGGCCTTAAATTACCCTCATCTATATAAGCATAATTGATGTCCTCCACCATTTAGATTTGTACATCCAGAATACCCAGGTGACATGTATCAAGGGTAGCAGACCTTGTCTCAGGTTATGATAGCATGATGACGCTGACTGCGCCCATTGTCCCTGACACATTGTTCTACACATATGGGCCTAGGGAGCCATGCATGTATACTGGCATACCTTGCTGACGTTATATTTCTGCAGTGTTGCTTTGCCATCCTGTGCCACTGTATTGCTGCCATGTGTCCATAGCTGAATCGCTCAGACTTCTGGGACAAAAACATACATAGGTCCATGACACACCTGTCATTCTGTAACACTTTGGCCAGAGTACCATCAGGCAACAAAGATACACAACATTTGATGTGTAGTCATGACACATGCCAGCATACAGTACCTGTAGTGGCCCACAACAACTGCCATGGCATAACACTACTGCATTACACAACACATGTAAGGTAACATAGTCACCCTGTGCATCAGACACATATTTGCAGGCCCCTGCATCACTAGCTAGGATGTGACACAGGTATCATCACATGCACAAGGTGTGAGATGGGTGGTGCCAGAGGCCTAGACTGTGCCAAACAGTTGACAGCATATGTGTGAGTCAGGAAGGGGTGTTGGCAGATTGACCATGGAAAGGTGCCATGTGTGTCTGTTGATGACCTGCATGTGACAGTGGTATTGGAGTGTGTGTGAGTACACAGTCAAGCCCAGTGCTAGCCCTACATATGTGTATGGTGGACAGCTGTGGACCGTACATAATAGAGTCGACAGTTCACTGTCGCCAGCTATGAACACAGGAACTGGCTTTACCAGGAGTAGCACAGGCACCACCACGCCCAAGATCAGATGCAGTGCTTGTACCTGATGGTAACTGCTATCTGCTGGGCCTATGTCCCTCACTAGACTGCCCAGGACCATTTACCCATGGCCTGCCATGTCATGGTGTGGACTGCACACTTCCCTCTATAGTGCTGTAGGTACTACCACTATGGGAGTGTGAGTGTGCATGGCCACATGGACTCTCAGCAGATGGTGTTGCTGGCTGATGCCCAACTTTAACCAGATGTTCCAGAACAGACAACATGCAGTGAAAGACAGACACTGTCTCAACTCACCATCTGTCCACTACATCAGTGAAACAATCCAGAGCATCACCAATGCAGTGGAGGCAGTCATGGATGTCAGACTGTGCTGCATCCATAAACCTAAGCATCTATCTGGTGTTGCACTCAGAACATGCCTGTGCCTCCATAATAGCCCAAAACATGTGGTGAGTGACCCATGATGTGACACCTTCAACAGAAGTTGGATGGGCAGCAGTCCTCCTTTGAGAACCCCTCTCAATCTACCTGTGTGGGACCTCATCAGCTCTCTGGCTATGGACAGTGTCTACACTCACTGACGCCATAGTTCTTACACTGTCCTGTACTATGTCACCACCCTCTGACTGTCCAATATCTGTGTCCTTTGGTGATTGGGTATGTGTGGGCATACTGACTTTGTGTGGGCACAATGGGCACAGAAAAGGGATGTCATCCTTTGGACAGATTCATCCCCCAACAACCCCACCTGTGCCTCACTATGGCCACCATCATTAAAGTCCGATGAGACACTAACATCAGGTTGTGAGGGGAAAAGACTCCAACCCCCCTTTTCACCTGTGAGAAGCAAGACAAAGGCAGTACATTACCACCTGCACTATTATGTATGGTAGTCCACACAGACTCATACAGATGAGGATCCACAACTGCATTACATGTCCCACATCTTCTCATCTCTGATCCCATGCACAACACACAGACTCACAATAACATACATAGACAAGTCAGACCATTTATAACATGCACATCACCTACATTCAGTTAATGTTGCCAGTACAATACAACTGTGAGGTATGCATTATGACAGTGTATGTGATAGAACTACACATAAAAACCCAGTAGACTTATCTTGAGAATGATATGCCAGTTGAAGTATCACTGCCTCGGGTATGTACCATCTCCCTATTGTGTTTGAACAGGTATCTTGGAGCAATTGCCTCATGTACAGCAGGCTGCATAGTTGTCCATAACCATACGTTCAAACATGTTAATGTTTGTACAAATAGACACCTGTCATTCCCTACACTATGCACTGTATTTAACTGCTCCAAAAATGGAACATACCATTGTTCTACTCTGGCTAAGCACAACAGGTGTGTATAAGGCAAAATGGCAGACCTTAACTTTCATAGGGTATATGATCTGTAAAACAACAGTATCACACTTACCAGGTATAGGACCACAGACTCCTGCCACACCTGACGGACCTGTGAAAAGGTGATGGAGAGATATTGTCAGCAACGGTTTACCTTCATATCGTCGATTCCAATATTTTTTATTTTATTTATTTTACATTTGTTGACCGGGCTGGTCCAATTGGATATATGTCCATTTTCAGCAGAGGCCCGGGGAGAAAAGCTGCAAGTGAAATACATTAAATATTGAGTATTAAAAACATTAATCATTAAAAGCATTAAACATTAAAAAAGTTACAAATATAGTTCAGAGAAAAAAAAAACAATACCATAATAGTATTTTTACAGTTTACTATTAAAATGTCAAACGGCACTACGTCGACTGTACTATAGTCGAACACGGAAGTTCGAAAATAGTAATGTCGACGTCAAAAAAACAATCTAGGAATGGTTTTAACATGGGTCGAGGTAGGTGTTCAGTATTATTCAGAACTACAAACATCTCCCCTACCTCAACCCATGTTAAAACACAGTCCTAGATTGTTTTTTTGTCGTCGACATTACTATTTTCGAACTTCTGTGTTCGACTATAGTACAGTCGATGTAGTGCCGTTCGACATTTCAATAGTAAACCATTTTTACAGTGTCTGCAATAAGCAAAATAAGAACATCAAAGGGTAAAATTCAAATTCGAAATTGAATAGTAAGTTTTTGAAAAGATTTGTAAGCAAGATACATGAGAGTTCTAGGAGCAGAATGCTAGCTAGTTAGGGTTAGAGCAGGGGCAGAGCCAGTGAGTTAGGAGGTGAGTTTTGATTTGGGATTTGAAGCTGGGAAGAGAGGAGATAGCAGTGAGGTTGAAAGGAAGGGAGCTCCAGGCTTTTCCAATTCTGTTAGAGAACAAGGAGTCGCCTGCTAAGTTGCTGGATTTACAGGTAGATATTAGAAGTTTGTTGGAAGAACGCAGACTTTTGAGATTACAATAAGGGCTAATGAGGGTAGTGAGTATAGGGGTGTTGGTAGGTTTGTAGAGGATTTTTTGGGTTTTATGGGCGAAACCGCTTCCGCGAATACCGAAGTGCGAACGTCTCCAATGTTGAATTCCACATAACCGAATGGCAAAACCTCGCCCCCTTTTTGACCCATGGTAACACTGGTGAGGAGGTGTGCCACGGCCGGAAATGTAAAAATTCGACATTATTTCGACATTTTAAAAGTTTTGCAGTTTTGGTTTCGTGGAAACGGTTCAATTAAGTGGCCGGTCAATCATGTGTGAGCGACAATATGAAGGTAAACCTCAGCAACACCAAATATTGCAGTGTTAAAAGGTAATAGGTGTATATATCCACATATACAGTAGCTAATGTGATACTGGCTATATTGCTGACATTCTGAGTATGTGTGCACAACTGTACGTAAAAGCCAACCCCCCCAATGCAGATAGACCTGACACCCATGCACTGCTATGTACAGCCTGCCACAATGATTGATACAGTATTATACTTGTGAACACAGTAACCATACCTGGATATTCCTCTGATGTGGATGATGTGGCACCCACCAACAGGATGTATGGTGTGATGGATGCCTTGGAGCTCCTGGTGGTTCCTAGGTTAACCAGGAATTCCTCTATGATTGAGAGTGGTTGTTCTGCTTCAGGCCCTCCATTGGTGGCACCATGATCTCTGGCAACAGCAGCTGCCCTTTGACATGCAGCATTGACCATATCCATGGCCCAGTGTTGATCCTGGTCATAGGTCTTGTCGTATTGGCCACTCAGATTAACAGCCCTCATGAGGTCATCGCACAATGCTGCCCACCGTTCATGATTCTGGCAACCCCTGGAAAGCAGGATATGATGGTGAAGTCTGAGGGCATCCAGTATAGCATCATTCAACACAGATGAAAATGGTGGATGTCTCCATCGGTACATCATTCCTGCAAGACAACAAGAGGGGAACAGATTACAGGACCAGATACATGTATGTCCACTATGTACAGACCCTACACACCTATAATGGCCAGCATTATCTAGTGCTCCCTCACACGTCATACCCTGCAGTCTGGCAACACACTACATATGTGGCTATCACCATGATAGTAGCAATACTGTGTAATGTCCCTGTGTGCCATGACAGATTCTGCTCTATGTCTCTACATCCATCACTGCAGTCTACTGTGGTGTGCCTCCTAATGGCAAATTCCCACTAATATGTCATATGACCACTGTCAGGCAAATAACAATGTGCTATTACAACTATATGGGGAAAGTCCAGCAACACCAGTGTGCCACAATGACAGAAAGCAATGCAAACCTGCTGTAGTATATATTCCCTGTAGGCATCATACAGCTCAACTATACAGATGTTTTCAGAATGTCAACATGTTTGCCTCATAGATGTGGGACTTTTTGCACACACTTATGAATGTCTGACAAATGTTTGTCCACTCATTGATGGTTGCTGCCAGAAAATTAAAACAGAATCTGACTGTCACAAGTCAGACCCCTCAGAAAACACTTATGCTACAGTAATATCTGTTAGTCTATTCACATTCTTACTTTGTATAACCAATACATATAGCCTGTCCCTGTTGCTAGGTTTGGGCCTTTGTCGACCCATTAATTATGGCTTTGTCCTGATTTCTTACTGTAGAAGGTTGAGAGGTATGTTAAGCATAGCTCTCAACCAAACAGGGACAGATGTCCATGAAACAGGGACTTAGCCAGAGTACATTAACTACATTCAGGGATACTTCTACAATGTTAGAACTATTTATGTGTGACACTGACAAACTGAGAGAAGGTGAATTACAGTACATTGTTTGATGTTACAGGAGTGTACACCCTTACTTAGTGTCAGTATGTCTTATGTGCAATCCACTATCTTTACTACAACAGCCAATCATTGTAGGAGGGATTGACAGGGAAAGAGCGAAGATGTGATTCAAAGCAGGGACAGTTGAGAGGCATGCCTGTAGGTGATGGACAGCAGAGTATCACTGACATGTCAATATCTCAGATCTAATACAAGCCTACTGTTGTAATCCCTCCCATACCTCCACCCTTCCATATGCATCCCATTTTATAGGGAAATATAGTACATACCTGGTGGAGTAATGTATTCTTTTTTTGAAGCATTCCTCTGGAAAATGCTTTGCACATACACTGTCTGTGTGAGTAAAACCACATACAGACCTGATCCCCATAAGCAGTTGCTTGCCTTTTGTAGGTAAATCTAATTAACAGATAATTGCCTCTGCACCAGTCTGTGGCTCATTGCACTGAATTGCACTATCATTAGCCAATGACATGGCACCACAGTACAATATATAAGCCCTTCATGTAGGCCTTGGCCCCTTTCTTAGTTTTTGACATGGACATTACTGAGGTGTTTAGACTACAGGATCACAGTGGGTATGTACCAATGCTGTCCACTGTACAGATGTATGAAATATGTCCACAGTTTTGGCTCATTTGTTTGGTTAGTGTCCCATGACGTTGTGGTCATCTGGCAGTTCACTGGCAAACATTGTGGGTTGAGGTCAGTAAGGGAAGTGAGACATGAGTGTTACACTTCATACCCATCAGAATATGCGTGCTAATGCAGTAGCTGCTATTCTATGAACTTACTATCTTTGTAGGGGCAACCTGTTAAACATGTCACTATCTCTGGGCTTTTGTCCCCTTTATGTATGGTTGTGTCCGGATCCCTTGTTATAGGGGGTTGGGAAGTATGGTCAGTCTGTAGCAGCTACCTTAACATAAAGCTGTATATGCTCCAGGCTGCAGCTGCTGCTTTAGCTTAGGACACATAATGGGGAATGTGAAAAGTTTGGAGGTCAGCAAGATGTATGTGTAACTGTGGCAGCAGTGGCAGCCCTGTTGTTACAGCAGAGCCAGGGTAAGGGTACCCTTAACAGTCCAATTGAGGCATGTGCTTAAAGTACATCTGTCATGCAACAGTGCCATAGCAGAGTAGTAGGTGACATATAGTTAGGCTATACAAATATGTGCAGTGTGTCCCTACCTGCAGGCCTTTGCCTTGCAAAACTAGGTAGCAGATAATTCAGTAGCAGTAACCTATGGGTATTAAAATTGTATGCCTCAGTCATTACTTGCTGTCTTCACAACAATGTAATTGAAGTGCAACACACTGGATTTGAACCCAGGTCTGTGTGTGGCAAAATATACTATATGCAAGGCATTTAACAGACTAAGGTACTGAGTCAGTGCTGCAGCAGGTGTATTTGCAAGATATATGTGCAGACATATAGGCCATGGCACACACTGTCTGCATCCATCAGTATGTGCATGGCTTTCAAAGGCAGTTTTTCTACAGCAGGGTCCAATTTGAGCATATGTACTTTGGCACTGATGCCTTAGCAGGTGTGCTTAAAGATGTTGCTGTTAAAAGTGGACAATTACTTGCTATCCCAGGCCTCATGTACTTCCATTATTACATATTTGGCTGTCTACTGGTATATTTTTGCATCAGAATCCCAGGTACACTCCCATTTTTCCCATTAGGTTTAATTTCAGTGTGTCAGTGCCAATCAGTATGTTTTGCTGGAAATGCCTGTTTTAATTAAGATCTGTGTGATGTAGTGGGTTAATGCAGTAGGTTGTAGATGACAGAGCAGAGATGTTGAAACATGGTAGAGGTGATTATTTTGTAAATGTGACTAACAATGTGTGAAAAACACAAGATGGTTAAGGCTCATTAAAGTTAATTTAAGCAGATATGCGAGGTGTGCCGTGCTGCACTACATCGTGGTGCCTCGCTTAACTCCCTGCAAACCCGGACAAAAAATTAAAAAGAAAAGAAAAAGGGGGTGATAGGACAGTGGTGAAAGGGGGCAAGCAGAATGAAAAACATAGTGAAAGGCAGGTAGGGATATACAGTAAGGGTATGGGAAAGAGCCATAGCTTTCCATTTCTTGTACAGCAACAGCTGTACAGTTTGACAAATTTTGTAAATGAATTTGGACTCTCAAATCCAAGAGACAGGGGTGAGGACAACATAAAAGTGTTGTGAAGCCAATTGGACTACATTAGTTGTGTCCAGTGGACATGTGTGCGAAATGGAGAGCTATGTATGCAGCAATATTATTTTGTGAGACAGGTGCCCATTTTTTTTTTAAGGATAGATTAGAATGTTGGGGAGGGACATGGGTATGTGTGGGGAGGTGAGTTGGGTAGGGGAGGATGCAACAGCAAACAGGAAAGACAGACAAGACAGCAAACAGGTTCAGTGTGTGACACATGAGTGGGGTAAATGCCTTTGATGGGGAGGGTGTTGTGGAATCCAAGATGCATGTGCCTCCAGACAGCAGCAGTGGGTGTCACATCCTCATGTGTGGGACCAGTCGACACTGCTCCTTCACTATCCCAAAAGTGGCTGTGCTGGAGGCTGGGCTCCAAGATGAGCCTGCCTCACCAGGTTGGCCAGTGTGCCCTCAATCTGGCATAGGCATTTTTCATATGTCCGCTGAACTATCCTGTGCTCCATGACTGGCAATTGTTGTTGGGTGACAACAGCCACTCCATCACCACTCCCAGGGGAGGCAGGGCCCCATCCCCTGAGGCAGTTGCACCCAAAGGTGCTGCAGGGGCAGCAGAGGAGTCACCACTGGCCTGGGTCCCAGACATGCTAGGACCTGATGCCACGGTCAGCTGAGGTAGGGTAGGCAGATCACCGGGAACCAGCCTACCCAGACATACTGTCATGATGGATAGGTTGGTTATCCCCCAAACATTGTTAGTAATAACAGCATGACAGAACATTGGAAATAAACTGATTACATACCAATGCATATTATGTGAAACACAACAATAAATAACAGAATGGTCAGAATGCAAACAGTATGTCAGTAACAGTTATAACATAAGGCCAACAGAATTGGTAATTTAAAAAAATATGTTAATATGCAAACATGATAATACATAACAATAATAAAAAATATGTCCCAAAATACAGTTTAATGGAACAACGTATGTTAATAGTAAACCATAACTAATGAATATCAAAAATAAATGAAGATAAGGGGTGGGGAAAAAGACATATGCAGTCCATTAATATATAGTTGACAGCAGTACTACTATCTACTCTACAGTTCTGTCCTTTCCTTATGTGTATGTCCCCTATAGGTGTTATAGCACATACATACTTCTCAAGCTATCCACATGGGACAGTACGGACTAAGCAGTAACAACTGCAGGTACACAACTACAAAGAACACTTGCACATCAGATGGACCTATGTAATTACCAAGGTGTACTGTGGGCTAATGTAGTGATACTTTGCAATTTTGGTAATCATTTGAATGTTAAACCTGTGACAGATGGATTATGCACTACTAATGACATTACATGACAGCGTGGCACTTGAGAGATATGTATGTGTGCATTACAGAAAGTAAACAACTATCATGCTTTGCTTGACAGTCATGCAGTTATAACCTAGTAGCAGTGACTGCAGAGGACATCTGCATCACATGTATTAATTGACTGCAGCAATCTATAAAAGACACTCCAGGCATACAGCCATACCAAGATTACACATTTTATTTCTGTTATTGAATTATATTATTATTATACTTATTTCCTTCATTTTATGCTGTATTATCAAATTGCTAGTATTGATTTTAACAGTCTGTGACATCTGAACACACAATTATTTGCTCAGAATATGGGCTACCTCACCCATTTACCTGTAGTTCCTGTGGAGAAAAAAAACAGTCATCAGTACGTGATTCTGTAATATTTAGTAGTACATAACACTGGTTTTGAACTCTGGTCTAGGTGCACCTAAGTGTACTTCATACAAAGCATTTAACAAACTGAGCAACTGAGTCACTGCTGATTACTGACTGACTGATACTTGCCTACAGCTCACCTGGAACCAAAATATGACCTCATAATAGTACTACAGTTTTATACTAGACTGCAGTGACAGTTGAACACACATGCATGCAATTCAGGCATGACAGAGATACTAGGTAACCTATACATTAGTAAACAGAATGCAGGTGTACACAATATATTGTCAGTGGGTTGTAATATCTGTGAAGTCAAAAAAATATATCAGATCATGGGTTGGCTATCTCACCCATATACCTTGCTTGCCTGCTGTTTGTGGAAGACAGAGCATTATGTGAACAATATTAGCCTTGAATCAGCCTTGACTATTACTATATGTGTTAAACATGACATTTGTCAGCCATTATATTTTCTGTGTACACTGTTATACTTAACTGCAGCATCTTACCTCACAGCCTGATTACATATACTTGAAATGCAATGGGTAAAACAACACAATCATAATGTACACAATTTACCTTGCTGTTATTGGTATTGGTCCATGTGTTATTGCAGCACAGTTGTCATAACTGAAATATTGCAAAGCAGCTCTAATTCCACACTTATTGCACAACAGTATTTATTAGAGATCCCTTCATGCATTTACTGGTATAGTTTTGAGTTTTTATTGCACAACAGTTGTCATTATGCAGATGTTGCAATACAGCTGTAATTCCACAGTTATTGCACTACAAACATTTTGCAGATACTTTATTATGGTTAATACTTTACTCTTCCTTGCTTATTTGACTATAAATAGCAAAATACATCTGTACTCACCACATTCATGGTGCAATCTGGCCAAGTACCCTACATGTGCCTCAATCTTGTGAGCCCTCTCCTTTGCAGCTGTTGGGAGAGAGGCACACCATTATGCATACCAGTTTAGCAGTCATAGGTTCATAGGTTCATAGGTAGGTACTAGACTATCGGCCCAAGGGCCTACGTAAGCCTAGCCAACAAGGTTCCCTGGCTTACGCCACCCAAGAAAGTTATTTTCCTGTGCCACTGTCGAGCAGAGACACAGAAGTGATCCCCGAGGTGTATTTCCTATTTCCCATCCACTCATCAAGATTTTTCTTGAAGAGTGCTAATAAAGAACTTTGCTTAACATAGATGGGTAGCCTGTTCCAGAGAATGGGAAGTCTCTGGGACAGGAATCTATCCCTTCAGCATGTCCTGTTTATTGTGGTGACAAGGTTTAGGTCCCTAGAGCATGTAGCTTGGAGGGATTGGATTTCTTTAGGTGTAGCATGTCCAACAGCTCTGGGTTTGACATAGCTTTATATGTTAGGCAGAGATCACCTCAGAGTAGGCGATATGCTATGGAGTAAAGCTGGAGTTTTTGAGGCGGTCAGTGTAGAGCATTTGTTTGAGGCCAGTAATCCTCTTTGTGAGGTACTTCTGTGGCCTTTCCAGCTGCTGCAGATGTCTTGTGAGGTACATTCCAAAAGGGACGTTGTACTCTATAATGGGTCTAATGAGTGTCGAGTAGAGGGGAACAATGACCTCTTTTTTCCTGGATGAGAACCCTTTTATGATGAGGTGTGCCATGTAGAAGGACTTCCTGACTACTGTGGCGATGTGACTATCAAAGGAGAGACTACTGTCCACCTGGGTCTCAAGGTCTCTTATCACACATTTGGTGTTAAGTAGATTGTTGCCTATGGGGTAGTTCATGGGTACAGAGTTTTTACCAAAGGGGGTGACACTGCACTTTTTGGCATTGAGCTTGAGGCCATGGATCTGACACCAGGCATCTGTCTCAGCGAGGCCCTTCTGTAGGATGTCCACATCATTTGGGGACTTGTCTATGGCTCCTAGTTTGCAGTCATCTGTGAACTTCATTAGCCAGAGGCCTTCTGTGTTAGCCTGTACTTCAGAGAAGTAGATATCAAACAGGAGAGGTCCCAGGACGGAACCCTGTGGTACTCCACTTGTCACTGCTTTGAGGTCAGATTTGGAGTCTGCAACTTTTACAGTGTGGGTTCTGTCAGAGAGCCAGTTGTCAACCCATCTTGTGATGTAGGGAATTATAACTAGTTTAGTGAGTTTACCTATAATTCCAGAATGGAGGATGGTGTCGAAAGCCTTGGCGAGTTCAAGATAAGCTGTGTGAACCACCTTACTCTCATCTACAGCTTTGGTGACTGCCTCAAAGAATTCAATCAGGTTCAGGAGACATGATCTGCCTTTCGCAAACCCGAACTGGGTGGTATCCAGAGTTTGGAGGTTACCAATGTTTTTGTTTATGAGTTCCATGATGATACGTCCCACAGGCTCGTCAGGCTAATAGGTCGATAGCTCCCGGGATCAGTGGTGGCTCCCCCTTTGTGGAGTGGGAATGGGATAATTGTTGCTGTGCACAATTCAGTGGGCACAAAGCCTGATGTGAGGCTATGATTAAACATGGTGCTTAAGTGGGGAGCCAGTTTGTTCAAAGTTCATGTAAAACACAGCCTGGGATGTTGACCGGTCCCATGGATACTGTGTTTTTGGCTTTAGAGAGTGCAGCTTTTACCTGCATAGTTGTGATTACAGGGACTCTGCATTCTTCCTGTATAGATATGGGCCTTTTAGGGGGTGGGGGGGGTAAAGTTAGCACTAGACCTATCTGCCAGGATGATGGCAATATCAGTTGGTTGTGTAATTTCAGATTCAGTTTAGATATTCATCAAACACATGTAAATGTATTTATTTATTTATTTATTTTATTTTACATTTGTTGACCGGGCTAGTCCAGCTGGATCAAAGTCCATTTTCAGTGGAGGCCCGGGGAGAAAAGCTCCATTGGTTAAAACAAGTTTAGAGAATACAAATACACATAAAACAAAAGCTTTAAGCAATTAAGGATAAGAAGATGTTAGTATAGCTAATACATATCTAAGAGTAAGAAAAAAAAAATAATAATAATATCCAAAACAGGAAAATATTTGAGTAAATGGTTAACGCCTTACAATACGAAATTTGATAGTGTCTAGTCATACAGTGCATCAATACATTATTTGAGAAAATGGTAGATGATATAAAATTGTTTTTTTTTTTTTTTTTTTTTTTTCAACATATGTGAGATCATTAATATCTACGAAGATGTTATGTCAGAGGAAGTCTATCAGGATTTCATAGCAGAGAAGGAAGAATTGTGGTAGAGGAAATGAAGAAGGTAGGTTAGTCAGGGTTGGTACAAGAGCAAAGCCAGAATTTATTAAGATGTGTTTGCAGTTGTTTCTTAAAGAGTGGAAGAGTGGCCAAAGAGGAGATATTAGATGGAAGGTTATTCCATATTTTGCCAACTGAGTTAGAAAAAAGGCAATTACCTGCAGAATTAATAGTTTTGGTACTATTAACTAGGAGTTTGTCTGAAGAACGAGTTGTTTCAGGTTGTTATACGGCGTCAAGAGATTACTGAGAACTGGTGTTTTAGATGGTTGATATAGAATTTTGTGAGCTATTAAGAGTTGTTGATAAATGAGCTTGTTAGGAAGTTCTAGCCAGTCTAGTTGTTTTAAGTTTAGACAGTGGTGAGTTCTAAACTGAGATCCTGTGGCAAATCGAGCAATATTATGGTAAGATGTAGTAAGTTTCTTAAGGTTACTTTTAGAGAGATTAGTATAAATAGGGGAAGCATATAGAAGGGTAGAGATAAGGTGTGTTTGGGCTAAGGTGGTCTGGGCTTCAGGTGTAAGAAAGGGTTTGATTCTGTAAAGGGATCCAATCTTTTTATTAACTGCTTTTATTGTGTTGTTGATGTGACAATCATAGTTTAGATTATTGTCAATAGTAACACCTAGAAGTTTTATTGAAGGGTCAGGAGCAATTTGAGTGTTATTAGTAGAATTAATAGAGAAGTTTATAGAAGTAGATTTACGGGTAGGTGAAAATAGTAACAATTTGGTTTTCTTAGGGTTGAGGAGTAGACAGCGGTCAGAGAACCACTGTTCAACAGTTAAAAAGGCTTTTTGTGTAAGAGACTGGAGTTCTGTTTGTGAGGAAGCAGTACAAATTATAGTGGAATCATCTGCAAATTGTATGCAGGTAGTGTTAGGGATAGCTGATTGGAGGTCATTAATAAAGATGGAAAATAGAAGTGGGCCTAGGATAGACCCTTGGGGTACTCCTAAAGAGATAGGAAGGAGAGCAGATAGTGAATTTTTCCAGAGTACTGCCTGGTGACGGTTTCCTAGATAAGAAGTAAACCAGGTTAAGGAAGAAGGATCCAGTGCAAGAGATTTAAGTGTGTGCAGAAGAAGTGTATGATTAACCATATCAAAGGCTTTTGATAGGTCTATGAATAGAGAAGATGTAAGTTTATTATTGTTACGGTTATAGTTGATGGTGTTGGTAAAGAAGAATAAAGCTGTGGTAGTACTATGGGAAGGTCTAAATCCATGTTGAGTGTTAGCAAGTAGGTTATTATGGAGGAGATGGTTAAGTAGTTGTTTGTGTATACATTTTTCCATGATTTTGGCTAAGGGAGATAGAAGTGCTATGGGACGAAAGTTAGAGAAGTCATTAGATTTGCCTCCTTTGTGTAGGGGAATGATGTGGGATATCTTCCAGATCTCAGGGAAAATACCTTCTTTTATACATCTGTTTATTAGGATAGAGACAGGGTAAGCAATGTTTTTTGCTGCTATTTGCAGGAATTCTGCAGGAAGCTTGTCTGCAGATGGGGTGGTAGGTTTAAGTTTTTGGATTAGAGATTGGATATAGGAGGTAGAGACAGGTTGTATGTGAAGGGGAGGAAGAGTGTTTTTTAAAGTAGGAGAGAGTAGTTTAGAAGTGTCAGGAGATAGGTGGTTTGCTAGAGTTTGTATGGAATTGGTGAAGAAAGAATTAAAGTCATTGGCTTGTTGTGTGGGATTGTCAGAGTCAGAATCTTGAGGTTGGGTGTAATTGCTTTGCCTGTGGTTAGAAGATTATTAATACTGTACCAACATTTTTTTGGTTCCTTTTTGGTGGTTTTCTGTAGTTGAAAGTAATAGTTCTTTTTATCTGTCAGAATGGCTTTTTTGGTACTGTTTCTAAGCTCTCTAAAGTTTTGGTGGTCAGTTTGGTTTTTAGTAGATCACCACTTATCCCATGCTTTATTTCTGAGGATGATTTTTTGCTTAGTATTCTTGGTTAGCCAGGGTGCTGTTTTAGTTTTGGTTCTAATGGTACGACTTGGAGCATGTTGATCTAGGATAGATAGGAATGATGAATTGAAGTATTCAACTGCTTCGTTCAGTGGGAGATGTTTTAGTGGGGCCCAATTATATTGTGTAAGTTCAGTTTGAAACTGAACAGGGTTAAATTGTTTTTTTGAATGAAGTTTTCTGAAAGTGGTAGGTAAGGTTAGGTTAGTTTTGCATCTAATGATATAGGTTAGAGAGTGATCACTAAGGTCATCAGGAAGGGTGCCTGATTGGTAGGTTTGCAAGGGGGTATTAGTAAGAATCCAGTCTAATATGGTTTCCGTATTGTTTGTTTTATTGGTTCTGGTGGGACTATTTAAGAGTTGTTTGAAGCCAAAAAGGTTGATATGGGATGTGGGGTTTGCACTGTTACAGGAATGCCAATCTATGTTAAAGTCTCCTAAGACTAGTGTTTCTTGAGGGAGTTTGGTAGAGAGTTGGTTAAGGATATGTTCAAGGGTGTTGATATTATTTCCAGGAGGGAGATATGCACAAATGAGGTTTATGGATTTAGTAGTATTGACTTGAAGTTTAGAGCTAATTACTTCAGCATTATTGTCTTGAGTAAGAGTCAGGTCTAGAGGAATAATTTGGAGTTTTGTTTTTTATAGAATAGCTACCCCTCCTCCCTTTCTGGTAGTACGATCTAGTCTAAATGTACATACAGACATGAGGGGCATTCCCTGCTTGAGCATCTTGCACCCAGGTGGCTAACAGATCCCCCTTACAACACTTCAGGTCATTATAGTGGTGATGTACCTGCTCATCTGTGAAGGGTAAATCTCTCATACTGGTGAATTCATGTTCCAGCTGATCCCAGACATCAGGCTTGCACTCTGAGCCCTGGAACTCCCCCTGCAGCAGCCGGTCTTCAGGGTTTTCCACCAGGATTCCAACCATGACCCTGGACTCCTGAATGCCCCACCGCTGTGCTTGGAAGAGTGCACCCTCTCCAACACCAGCCATAGTTACTACATAGTTAGAACTCCAACAGATTATGCTGTATTCCCACCTAGTGAGCTTTATATAGCCTGTTTTTCTGCCCTTAAAACACCACTGGGCAACATTTAAAAAAGAGCTGCTTTGCTTAGCAGTGTGCAAACCAGCCAAGTAGTGCCACGCAGTGCATAAACATTTTCAGCCATTATTATGTTTATGCAGTGCTTAGCAGGTCTTACCAGAGCTTAGCTGAGCACAGCAGGCCAGTATTTAAAAATAATTAGCATAATTTTTTTCCCCAAAATAAATGCTTATTTTCCCTTCCATGTGTTCAAACCCTGCACCTGCTGCACAGGAGGCCATAACTCCACCCACTTAGCTATGTGGAGTTCTGCTAGACCTTTACATATACATTTGAGCTACGTATAAGCACTGCTAAGCATCGAGCAGTGTCACGCAAACCCACCCAGCTACACTTAAACTTGATCTTTAAGTAAATAATTAAATGCATCCAGATTCTATTTTTAGATGTCTGGCAGGTGTCTCAGCACTGCTTAGCATTGCTGCACTCCATGCCGTGCCACGCAAATGAGCTTTTTAAAAAAATAGATTGCTATACATCAATTGGACAGTTTAGGGAGTGTGTTACTCATCTGTGAACACAGTTAGCACCCCACTCCCTACACTGATTCAATAACCATGTTTCACAGCTCTCATTCAGTAACACACCATCACTTATATGCATGGCACTGCTGCCAAGGGAGAACAGTGTATATGGACATGGTAAAATTCTATGTAGGCTCTACACTATGCCTACAAAGAATTTATTAAATCTGTGGGAATATGTATAAGGATTAAGGAAGGGTATGAGGGTACACAGGGGAGACTTGCCCCAGGAAAAGTGTCTATTTTGATCTGTTTAGTAATTGTGGACATGTTATTGCTCAGTTGTGCTCAGTTAGTTTTAGCTTAAAGGGGATCATGTATGGATCATTCATAAGGTAAGCAATTAAAAAACATATTTACAAAATAGGCTGACAAAGAAGGCAATATATATGGTGTAAAATTGGGCTGGATATAGTACAGGCAGACCTAGGCAGCTACCTAGGGCCCAGTGCAGTCTAGAGGACCCAGACTGACCTTTAAAAAAAAAAAAAAAAAAAATATATATATATATATATATATATATATATATATATATATATATATACATATATATAAAATAAAGAAAGAAACACTCCACTCTTGCATAGGTCACATCAGCATAGGAGATACAGAGATCCTATTTCAGCAGTATCAGAAGATTTCACTCCCACATGCACTTCAACAGACGAGAGGAGAGGAGAGGCCAGCCCTGTGTCAGCACAAAAGACAGGTGATCTGAAAAGCAGGATTATTTTGCAGAGCACAGGAAATTTTATCAAGCAGATCTGTTCCATTTTTTTGTTTAAAACAAAATCCATGTCAGCAGAACCAGCAGCAAAAAGTCCAATGTTAAGTGTTTTATTAACATCCACTTTTTGTTCAAAAAGACTGAACTTCTTCAGACAGACATCAAAATGTAGCAAATGTAAAAAAAAATCCTTAAATACACAATTAACAACACATGATACATTTGAATGGACCAACCAACTGGTTAAAACTCACTAACATCAATGTGTGGGAAAAAGCTGATCTCAAAACTTCTTAAAGTACTACTGCATAAAAAAGTCGAATCTATGAAAAATGTGTTTTAAAAACAAAACAAAATGGAAATATATATAAACATAATGTTTAAAATGTTTGAAACCAAAAAACATAGTGTATAAAACCGAAACTCTGTTCATATAGACTTCCAGGTCTCAATGACAGAGTAAGTTTAGCTTGCATTTTGAAACTTAGAAGTATGCAGAGGTAATTTTATTATGACTACTTTTCATTTACTATTTTTTACTTTCTACCTTTTGTCATTAAAAAGGTTTTAAATACTATACTATGTTTTTTGGTTTCAAACATATTAAACATTATGTTTATATATATTTCCATTTTGTTTTGTTTTTAAAACACATTTTTCATAGATTCGACTTTTGTATGCAGTAGTACTTTAAGAAGTTTTGAGATCAGCTTTTTCCCAAACATTGATGTCAGTGAGTTTTAACCAGTTGGTTGGTCCATTCAAATGTATCATGTGTCGTTAATTGTGTATTTAAGGAGTTTTTTTACATTTGCTACCTTTTGATGTCTTTCTGAAGAAGTTCAGTCTTTTTGAACGAAAAGTGGATGTTAATAAAACACTTAACATTGGACTTTTTGCTGCTGGTTCTGCTGACGTGGATTTTGTTTTATTTTTTTCAGTTTATTTTAATTTTTCTGTTGCTCCATTTTTTGTTTGTTTGTTTTTTTTTTTGCAGAGTAGAGAGCAAAATCATTTTGAGTGGATTTTGATTTTTGTACCACAGATTATACTGCAAGGAAAATCGTCCAGTTTTGATATTCAGTGGGAGATAACATCTTACACAGCATGAGGGGTGTGTGCATGTGTGTGTGTTTGTGTGTGTGTGTTTGTTTCTATCTTCTACCTCCAGTATGCCCAGGATGATTCTACCAACAGAAAACTGTACTTCAGGATAATTCCCGAAAACACAGGTAAATCATAGGTTCATAGGTTCATACTAGGCTATCTGCCCAAGGACATTTATAAGCCTAGCCCATAGTTATGTGGCTTTCGCCACCCCTTTAGTTTGAATAAAAACTATGCCTATCATTTTTCTGTGCCTCTGTCAAGCAGTGACACTGAAGTAATCCCTGGGGTATATCTGTGATCTCCCATCCATTGGTCAAGATTCCTTTTGAACAAGGCCAGCGAGGTGCTCTGCCTCACATGTACCGGGATTTTGTTCCACAGCATAGGGAGTCTCTGGGTGATGAATCTGTCCCTCCAGCACGTTCTATTTATAACCGTGTCAAGGTTTAAGTCTCCCACCCTTGTGGTTCTGAGGGATCTAGATTTTTTGAGGTGAAGCATATTCATCAAATCTGGGTTTGACATGGCCTTATATGTCAGGCACAGGTCACCTCTGAGCAAGCGGTATGAGACTGAATAGAGCTGGAGTTCTTTCAGTCGGGCAGCATAAGACATATTTTTGAGACCCTTTATCCTTTTGGTGAGGAACTTTTGGGGCCTTTCAAGCTGCAGCAGGTGTCTGGTCAGATACATTCCAAACGGGGTATTGTACTCAATCATAGGTCTAATGAGTGATGAGTACAGGGGGACCATGACCTCCCTTGATCTAGATGTGAATCCCTTCATGATCAGGTGGGCGATATAGAAGATTTTCCTAACTACTTTAGCAACATGAGTGTCAAACGAAAGGCTACTGTCAACTTGGGTTCCCAGATCCCTGATGACTTTTTATGTGCTCAGTGGATTGCCACCTATATGGTAGCTAGGGGTAACCTTGTTTTTCCCGAAGGGTATGACTATGCATTTTTTGGTGTTTAACTTCAGGCCATGGCTCTGGCACCAGTTATCCATTTCTGTGAGGCCCTTCTGGAGGATATCTGTGTCAGATGTGTTTTCGACTATAGCGCCCAGTTTGCAGTCATCTGCAAACTTTGTCAGCCATAACCCTCCTGTGTTTGCTTGTACTTCAGAAAAGTAGATGCCGAACAAGAGTGGACCCAGGACTGAGCCCTGTGGGACACCACTTGTGACAGGCTTTGAGTCTGACATGGCTCCAGCAACTCTGACCCTGTGGGTTCTGTCACTTAGCCAGATTGCAACCCATCTTGTGATGTATGGGTTTACATTCAAGCTGATGAGTTTTTCGATGATACCTGAGTGGGGTATTGTGTCGAAGGCCTTTGCCAGGTCGAGGTAGGCTGTATGGACTGCCTTTCCCTCATCAATGGCCTTGGTGACAGTCTCGAAAAAGTCAACCAAGTTTAAGAGGCAGGATCTGCCTTTGACAAAGCCAAACTGGGTTGGATCCAAAGTCTGCAAGTTCCCTATGTCTTTATTTATGAGTTCCATTATGATCCTCTCCATGGCTTTGCAGATAAGGCTTGTCAAGCTAATGGGGCGGTAATTTCCAGGGTCTGTGGAGGCACCGCCCTTATGAAGTTGGACCACAGTCGCCGTGCGCCACTCCTTGGGTATGTATCCTGAGGTGAGGCTAAGATTAAACAGCTGTCCTAACTGTGGGTTTAATTCCTCGTTGAGTTCATGAAGCACACAGCCGGGACACCATCCGTCCCATGGATGCTGTGTTTTGCCTTAGTGAGGGCAGTTCTCACCTGGGCGTTGGAGATGTTTGGGGGCTACAATCCTCTGGAATAGATATCTCTCCTTTTGGGGGGGGGAGAAGTTTGCACTGAACCTGTCAGCCAGTATGTTAGCAATGTGTGTAGGTTCAGTAATTTTCACATCATTTTGAACTAATTCTGAGCATATCTGGGAGTTTCCTCCTAGGTTTCTAACATAGCTAAAGAAGGCCTTATGATTGTCTTTAGAGTCCTTGGCGATTTTTCTCTCAAAATTTGCCTTGGATGATTTTATGAGAGCTCTTAGTTTTTACTTATAATGATCAAAGGTGTCTTACCTTTCAAGGATTTTGCTCTATCTTGTAGTAGCTTCCTCCTTTTGTTGTAGAGCTTGTTTATGGCTGGGGTCCACCAGACTGGACGCTTGCCTTTGGTACAGAGAGTCTTAGTTTTGTTTGGGATTGCCTGATCCATGCAGTCCTGTAGGTGCTGGTAGAAGGCATTTGTAAGTGATTCAGCGGTTTGAGTAATGTTTACCACTGGCTCAGGGGCCTTAAAGGAGACCACACTAGTTTTTAGAAGTGTGAAATCGGCTTTTGAGAAGTTTTTCACTGTGTTCTTTTATGTTTCAGGTGGAGGAGAGATGAGGTTCTCCAGCGGGATTAGTTTTTGATCTGAACTCACCAGTGAGGGGTATACTTCGGTGTTGAACATTTTGATCCCATGTTCGTGATGATGAGATCAAGTATGTTTTCTCCTCTTGTGGGGATGGTGACTAGTTGTTCCATGGCATTTGAGTTTATGAACTCCAGGAATCTTTGGGTTAGAGTGTTCGGGCTTGAGTAGTGTTCTCAGTCTATATTAGGGTAGTTGAAGTCACCTAGTATGATGGTGTTTGGAGATACATTTATCCCTCCAATGTTTTCAGGAAGGCCATGTGAGGTTCCTGAGTTTGAGAGGGTGGCCTGTAACATGCTACAAATTACAGAGCAGTCTTGCCTATGGTTAATTGCACCTGGATGGTCTCCGATGCATCGTGCGTTGCCACCAACCTTGAGGTGTGGGTGTCCTTTATGAATATGGACACCCTCCTTTCTTGGTGTTGTCCGGATTTTGGGGCGGAACGCATGATATGAGGTGAAACCTGTTAGTGCTGGGGTGCTCTCAGGAGCCTTGAACCAGGTTTCTGTCACAGCACAGACATCGATGTTCTCCATATTGAGAAGGGCCTCGAGTGCATGCATCTTGAGAGTGAGACTTCTGGCATTGAGCAGCATTACCCTTAGTTTTTTCCTTTTGGTGTTCTAGGGTGGTAGGTTTAGAATTTGAGCCTTGCCTAAAAAGGCACTATGGGGTGGCAAGAGCCTTTGCCAATATCCGAAGCCCAGGGTGACAGGTGCAAGCCGTCCCTTGCGGCAGCGTGGCTTGTCCAGCATGTCATCCCAGGCAGACAGACATTGGATCCCTTTGAATGACACCAGAATTTAAGCCAATTATTAAAGCTGATCATCTTATCACTGTATTGTGGCATCATTCTAGGTGAAGGTAGGATACTGCTCAAGGTCAGGGTCATACCTGCCTGGGCTACATAATCAGAGAGCTCCTCGATGTCCCTTTTCATGTAGTCCAAGGAGGTACGTCTCAGGTCGTTGACACCAGCGTGGACAATGACTGAGTCGTACTTGTACCTGCTGTTGAGAGACCTGAGTGCTTGCGTTATGTGGCGGATTCTAGCCCGACAGGCAGCTTACTGTGACCTTCTCCTTACTCAGTCTGGTGAGCGGGACGTCAGTGTGTCTGACTATGGAATCACCAATGACAAGTGTGTCTGGCATTTTGTTTGGCCTTAAGGGCTGTGACTGTTTGACACTCTGACTGTGTGGTCTATGTGTTGCATGTGTTGGGTCGTGAGGTGGTAGTTGTTTGGGTGTCTGCTTTGGTGGCCTCTGCTGTTTTGGTAAATTTTTGATCAGAGCCTCCGAGTATGTCTTTGTGTGAGTATGTGTATGATTTGAAGTTGTGATGGTACCATGTGTGACTGGGTATGTATTGTGTGTGGTTACCTTCTCCTCCTGTCTGGTCTTGCCAGTCCTATGTTGAGAGAGCTCAGCCTCCAGTTTGGCCGTATAGTTGCATCTCTCGCATGTATTTGTGTTTTGTGGGAGAAGGAGAGGATTGTCTGTGTACATGAGGCAATTGTAACATTGTCTCAATATTCCCAGGTTCACCAGTTGAGCTGGAGAGGACACTATCAACTGATCCCTCGACATACTAGAAGTAGTAGATAAAGAGACTTTCAAAGGACTCCGGGGGAAGTGGGTTTTAGGCTGGTGGGGTACTATCTATAATAAGAGTGCTTTATCAAGGTGCAAGTACTGTAGGAGTAAGTGCTAGGCTTTACAGATAGAGAATAGTCCACTTGGGAATCAAGTAGAGATGAACTTTTCAGTTACCCTCTCAAACTCAGGAACCCCACACAGCCTTCGTGAAGACACTGGAGGCTATAAATGTATCTCCAAACACCATCATATTGGGTGACTTCAACTACCCGAATATAGACTGGGAACATTACTCAAGCCCTAACTTTCTAGCCCAACGGTTCCTGGAGTTCATAAATTCAAATGCCATGGAACAGCTAGTCACTGTTCCCACGAGAGGAGAAAATATACTAGATCTCATTGTCACAAACATGGGGACAAAATGCTCCACACCGGAAGTATATCCCTCATTGGTGAGATCTGATCATAAACTAATCTCACTGGAAATCCACATCCCGCCCCACCCCAAGCAAAAAGACCATAGTGAAGAACTTCTAAAGCAAACTTCACACTACTCAAGACTGGTGTGGTATCCTTCAAGGCCCCTGAGCCAGAGGAAACCACAACCCAAGCTGCGGAAGCCCTTACAAATGCCTTCTATGAACACCTCCAGGACTGCCTGGATCAGGCAATCCCAAATAAAACCAAGACTCTTTCCACAAAGGGCAAACGTCCAGTCTGGTGGACCCCAGCCATTAACAAACTTTACAATAAGAGGAGAAAGCTATTACATGATAGAACAAAATCCATAAAAGGGAAGTCACCCCTGATCATTATTAGTAAAAAATACGAGCACTCATAATAGCAACTAAGGCCAATTTTGAGAGAAAAATTGCCATGGATTCAAAGGACAATCATAAGGCCTTTTCAGCTATGTAAGGAACCTTGGTGGAAACTCCGAGATATGCTCAGAATTGGCCCAAAATCATACAAAATCACTGAACCCAGAGGCATTGCCAACATACTGGCAGACAGGTTCAGTGCAAACTTCACCCCTCTCCCCTAAAGGAGAGATAACTATCCCAGCCGAGTGTAGCCTCCCGGACATCTCAAATGCAGGTGAAAGCTGCTCTCTAAAGCTAAAAACACAGCATCAATGGGACCGGATGGTGTCCCCGGCTGTGTGCTACACGAGCTAAATGAGGAATTAAACCCGCACATAAGGCAGCTGTTTAATCTCAGCCTTACCACAGGATACGTGCCCAAGGAGTGGCGTGACGGCAACTGTGGTCCCACTCCACAAAGGCGGTGCCTCTACGGACCCTGGTAATTACCGCCCCATAAGCTTAACAAGTCTAGTCTGCAAAGCTATGGAGAGGATCATAATGGAGCTCATAAACAAAGATATAGGGGACTTGCAGACATTGGACCCGACCCAGTTTGGCTTTGTCAAGGGAAGATCATGCCTTTTGAACTTGGTTGACTTCTTGAAACAGTTACCAAGGCCATTGATGAGGAAAGGCAGTCCATACAGCCTACCTTGACCTTGCAAGGCTTACACAATACCCCACTCGGGTATTGTAGAAAAACTTACCAGCTTGAATGTAAACCCATATGTCACAAGATGGGTTGCAAACTGGCTTAAGGACAGAACCCACAGGGTTAGAGTTGCTGGCGCTGTGTCAGACTCCAAGCCGGTCACAAGTGGTGTCCCACAGGGCTCGGTCCTTGGCCTCCCTATTGTTTGGCATCTACTTCTCAGAAGTACATGCCAACATGGGAGGACTTTGGCTGACAAAGTTTGCAGACGACTGCAAACTGGGCACCATAGTGGAAAGTGCATCGGACACGGATATCCTTCAGAAGGGACTCACGGAAACAGATAGCTGGTGCCAGAGCCATGGCCTGAAGTTAAACGCCAAAAAATGTATAGTCATACCCTTCGGGAAAAACAAGGTAACCCCAAGCTACCATATAGGTGGCAATCCACTAAGCACAGAAGAGGTTATCAGGGACCTGGGGACCCAGGTTGACAGTGGCCTTTCTTTTAACACTCACATTGCTAAAGTGGTTAGAAAGACCTTCTACATTGCCCACCTGATCATGAAGGGATTCACATCCAGATCTAGTGAGGTCATTGTTCCCTGTACTCTTCACTTATCAGACCAATGATCGAGTACAATGCCCCATTCGGGATGTATCTCACCCGACATCTGCAGCAATTGGAGAGACCCCAAAAGTTCCTCACCAAAAGGATAAAGGACTCCAAAATCTGTCATATGCTGCCAGATTGAAGAAACTCCAGCTCTATTCAGTCGCATACCCTGCTCAGAGGTGACATGTGCCTGACATACAAGGCCATGTCCAACCCAGAATTAATGGACATGCTCCACCTCAAAAATCCAAATCCACCAAAACCACTAGAGCAAGCGACTTAAACCTTAGCATGGATATAAATAGGACGTGCTGGAGGGATAGATTTATCACTCAGAGACTCCCTATGCTGTGGAATAAAATCCCGGTCCATGTGAGGCAGAGCACCTCGCTGACTTTGTTCAAGAGAAATCTAGACCTGTGGATGGGAGATCGTAGGTTTACCCCGGGAATCATCTCTGTGTCACTGCTGGACAGAGGCACAACAAACTAATGGGCACAGTATTTTTTCATATAAGGGGTGGCGTAAGCCACAATAATTTGGGCTAGGCTTATAAATGCCTTAGGGCAGATAGCCTAGTATAAACCTATGAACCTATGAACCTATATGATATGCTGGTTAGATCAGCAGTACAGCTCGAGGAAGGTAGTTCTAAGGGAAAATTTGAAGCGTGGAATTTAGATGGCCCAAATAGTTTAACCTTGTTTAACCGCCGCTGCTCTTGTGTGCAACAGTGGCAAGTCCGCGCTAACGCGCGTTTAGCGTGCTTTATAGCAGGGGGCTGAAGGGAGCTAGGAATTGGCCCAAAATGACCAATGGACTACTAGTTTCTGGCTGAAACTTCACCAAATCGGACAAAAAGGCCGCTCAGTGCTTCCCACTCCCACTGGTAAGCAAAGAAACTTCCCTCCTTCCTAATAAGGCAATGGATCAGTAACAGGAGCTAAAAACAAAGCCCAGGGATCAGCAACTCTGAAACTGGACTACTCTAGTTCAGTAAGGCGGGAAAACAAGAGATTTTTTTGTTTTTTTACAGAGATAAGGAAAAAAAACAGACAGTAAATGCTATAAATGCTGTAAATCGGCTAGCGCACTTTAGTGTGTAGCCTACAGAAACAATTTGCAACAATTAGTAACTTAAAGTGCAATAAACAGTGTAAAATGCAGAAATCACTTAAAGTAGCAGTAAAACAGGCGAAATGCAGTCGCTAGCTTAATAACAGTGGGAAAGCCACAAAAAATACTTATATCTGGTAGAAAGTCACTCTTTTAGCTCTCTGCTGCTTGGATCACTCTGCAGGCCACCACGAGGATCTGTGCTGAGTTGGTACAAGCTGGAAAACGCGTGTTTAGCGTGTTTTATAGCAGGGGGCTGAAAGGAGCTAGGATTTGGCCCAAAACGACCAATGGACTACTAGTTTCTGGCTGAAACTTCACTAAATCGGACAAAAAGGCTGCTCAGTGCTTCCCACTTCCACTGGTAAGCAAAGAAACTTCCCTCCTTCCTAATAAGGCAATGGATATTTATTTATTTATTTATTTATTTATTTATTTATTTGCAGTTGGTTTACCAGGATAGTCCATTGGGCCAAAATAACCCGTTTTCAATGGAGTCCTGGGGAGAAAAGCTCCAGCACAGACAAAATTAGGTACATACACAAGACTGCTAAATATAATTAAATTATACAAGTAGTGGATAAAACATTTAGCTCAAAAATTCAAGAGGCATTCAAAACAATACAATAAATGAAGATTAATGTGAAGTAAGTGAGCTGAGACAGTAAGGTGAATTACATAGCAGAGTTGTGTTGGAGAAGGAACACAACATTACATTACAGAGTAATTATTCTGAAGCAAAACAAGCTTTGTTAGGTAAAGTTGAGTATCAAAGCATAAAGGAGGTAAGATGCCATATATTTATGAGGGGTGGGAGCAAGAACAATCCCATTGGGACCTGAGATGTGAATGGAGAGATTTTTTGAATATGTAGTGATTAGAGGTGGTACGAATGGATGGTGGGAGTGAGTTCCAGAGACGGGAAAGGTTAGAGGATAATAAGTGTTTACCTGGGGGATAAGATGGTTTATGGACTTCAAGTAGGTTTTGATTGTTGGACCTTAAGACTCTATTTGGTAGGTGCATTTTGAAAGCAGAAGACAGAGAGGGACAAAGAGGGGTTGAGAATGAGCTTATGAGCTAAAGTCAGCTGTATATAGATAAGATGATTAGGTAGTTCGAGCCAATTTAGTTTTTGGAGAGAGGAACAGTGGTGGGTGGAGGACCTATGGCTATTAGCGAATTTGGCAATTTTGTTATAGCAGGAGGAAAGCTGGCTTTTAGAGAGGTCTGAAGATTAGTCAGTAATGGAGCCCGTAGAGAGAGGGAATGAGAAAGGAGGAAGCGAGAGTGATTTTGGAGGAGCTAGTAAGATACTGATTTTGACGGTAGAGCATACCTAGTTTTTGATGAGTTTTCTTAATATTTAGTTGTAGATGGGAGTTGAATTTAAGCTGATTGTCAATTAGAACACCTAGTAGCTTAGTTTCAGATACCAGTTCCAAGGGTGAGTTGTTTTGGCTGGTAATTGAGAAAGAGTTTATGTCAAAAGAAGTAGATTTGGAGGGGGTAAATACCATTAGTTTTGTTTTGGAGGCATTGAGTGCTAAGTGATTTATTTTCATCCAATGCTCAGTAATTGAGAAAGCTTCCTGAGTAAGTTTTTGGAGCAGAGAGGGGGAGGTGGCAGAGCAGATAATTGTAGAATCGTCTGCATATTGGATGATGTTTGCAAATGGAATGGATTTGTGGAAGTCATTTATAAATATATTAAAGAGGAGGGGACCAAGAATAGATCCTTGGGGAACTCCAGTGGGGGTACTAAGGAAAGAGGAAGTGGCCTTCTTCCATATTACGGCTTGGTATCTGTTTGATAAATAACTGGAGAACCAATTTATGGAGGAGGGAGAGAGGTTAAGTTCTGACAGTTTGGATAGGAGCAGGCTATGTGAAATAGTGTTGAAGGCCTTGGAGAGGTCTAGTAGTAAGGTGGAAACAATGTGGCCGGAATCGCGTGCTCTATTAACAGTCTCAAGAAAGGACAGGAGGGCTGTCATAGTGCTATGATTTGGCCTGAATCCGTGTTGTGTAGGGGTTAAAAGGTTGTTATCTGAGAGATGTGGTAGGAGTTGAAGCTGGATACACTTTTCCAGGAGTTTAGATATGGGGGAGAGGATAGCAATAGGACGGAAGTTGTTGACATTGCAATTGTTGCCTCCTTTATGGAGGGGGATGATGAAGGCTTGCTTCCATAGTAGGGGCACTGTGCATTCATGGATGGAGCAGTTGATTAGAATGCTGATGGGATAGGCAATTGCTTCTGCGGCTATACTTAGGAAGTAAGAGGGAATGTTGTCAGGAGCGTTGGTACATGGCTTCAGTTTCTGAAGAAGTTTCTTTATGGTGGAAGTGGGGATAGATTTAAATGAGAATAGAGAAGAGTTGGGAGAGAGAGAACTTGAGGAAGATATGGGTGAAGAGGGGGTTAGAGTAGTGGAAGAGGTGGAAGATAGACAGTGAGAAGATGAGAATGTGGTGGAAGTGGTGATGACGGGAGGGTTGTTTGCAGGAGAGATTGGGGGTGTATTAGGTAATGAGGAGGGGTGTGTGAAGGAGGATGTAAGTTTGCTAATAGAGTCGATGAAAAAGGAGTTGAACTGTGTAGCTAGATCTAGGTCTGGGCTATTTGGGTCTGGGGTTGGGGTGTGTGGTTTGCTGGGGTTTAGGAGGGTAGAGATCCCCTTCCAGAATTTTTGAGGGTTAGTTTCATTGTTATTTTGGAGTGTAAAGAAGTATTTTTGTCTGTCAGAGATTATGAGCTTTTTTACTTTATTTCGAAGGGTTTTGTAAGCAATATGTTGTTCTGGGGTCTTATTTCTCAGATAGAGTCCCCAGGCTTTGTCTCTAAGGCGCATGATTGATAGTGTGGTTTTGGTTAACCAGGGGGCAGAATTTGTTTTTATTCTTTTTGTTCTTATAGGGGCTTGGGAATCAAGTATTTCTAAGAAGGCAAAGTTGAAGTGAGCAACTGCATCTTCTAAAGGTAGTGTCTTTAGATTGTTCCAATTAACTGCTTTTAGAGAATATATGAAGGTTGATGGGTTAAAATTTTTGTCATTGCGGGTAGTGATGAAATTATGGGTGCGGAAAGAGATGCAAGGGAGACGGCGAGTGAAAGTAGGCAAGTGATCACTAAAAGGGTCGGGAAGAGTACCACTGTCAGAGAAATAGTGGGGATGTGACACTAGAATCCAGTCAAGGATGGTGCCACAAGAGGGGTTTGTTGATGGGTGTGTAATAGTATTGATTAGCTGGGAAAACTTAAATAGGTTGATGTTAAGAGGGTTGTTTGAAGACTGGATGGAGGCCCAGTTGATATTTACGTCTCCTAAGATTATGGTTTCATTGCTGATATTGTTAGAGAGCCATGAGAGGATGTTTTCAAGTGTGGAAATATTATCCCCTGGGGGGATATAAAGGGATGCTAGACAGATGTGTTTGTGCTTGTTAACTTGTAGGAGAGTGAGGAGTACTTCAGCATTGTTAAATTTTGGAGTAGGTTTGTTATAGGGGGTAACTAGCAAGGAAGAAGAATATAGGAGAGCAACTCCACCACCTTTTTTCTGGGTCCTGTCTTTTCGAATGATTGAATAGCTAGGTGGAGTAATTTTAGAATCTTTTATAGATGGTTTTAACCATGTTTCTGAAATAGATAGTATGTCAGGTTTGTTATACATGAGCCATGCATGGAGGGTAGGGACTTTATTGACAATACTTTGTGAGTTTAGAGAAGTAAAAAATATTGGCCTGTGTGAGGAGGAAGAGGTGGAGGGGCCAGGGTTGGGATGGATGTCACCAGATAAAAGGCTGGTGATGAGATGAAGGATTGGGTTAGAAAGGTGATTGAGTAGAGTAAAGAAACGATTAGGATCTGTAGTGATGATCAGAGGGTCATTAGCTACTATGGGGATAGGGTTTCCCAGTGAGGGGAAAACTTTGAATGAGAAGGTTAGAAGTTGTATTATTGGGTATAGATGGGGAGAAATAGGAGAGTGTAAGGGTGAGAGAGGGGAGTTCAGGTGGTAGGTTGTGTGATAAAATTGTGAATGGTAAGAAGTAGGAGGTTGGGTAAGGTAATAAAGATAAGATAGTTTAAGAGATAGTAATAGTAAAATAGAGATAGATGGGGGATTTAAAGGCATGACTGAAAAGTTACTTGGTGTTAAGTGTTATGGTTGTCTTATATATGTTGTATGTTTATTGCGCAGTGGATAAAGAAAGTGTAACAGGGTCGAGTGGAGTAAAGAGTTAGTAGGAATAGTGCTAGGGTGTGAGTTTAGAAATGAAGTGTAGTATTATAGGTTAGCTGTAGGTGTGGTTACAATTGGATGATAGGCTGATAGGGGGTGTGTCTAGGGAGTTGTGGGTGATTGGTGTAGGGAGGAAGTGGGAGTGGTAACAAGAGGGATATAGCTAGAGGCACTAGGGGAGGGCGGGATTTGGGGGTAGGGTAGGGGAGCGGAGTGAGCCCGAAGGGCGAACAGAGTGGGAAGACACCAGGAGAGGATCGAGAGCCAATCAGTCAGTGGAGCATAGGTTTCAGGAGTGAATAAGTTGTAACAGGGTAAGAAGAGTTCAATATTTAATAGGTAAAGTGGGCAAAAGTATGGGTGAGAGAGTGGGGAGTGCAAGTAAAAGCAGAGTAAAAGCAAGAAAAGAGTGGAGAAAAGTAATGGCAATGAGGAGGGGACGCCTTCTAGTAGGCAGTGCAGAATTATACAAGGCCCCCTAGGAAGGACTTGGGATTGAATGGGAAGGAATGAGGAAGAGCTGGAAAACTCAGATAAAGATGGGAGAGAGAATAGAGAGGGAGAAATAAGAAGGAGTTAGGCTGCTGGCTATCCTGGCAGGGAGATAGCTTTACAAAACTAACAAGCAGGAGTTAAAAGATGTAGAAGCCCTAGTAGCAGCAAATGCACATACTTTCTCAGTTTCCACTGGGAGACTCGGTTCCAATCTCAAAAATGGGGATTGAGGCAGCAGAGCAGTATATTCCCTACACAAAAGTGTGGGTAGAGTAGGTAACTGGAGTTGAGAATATGTATTCACCCAGGCGAGGTCCCAAGGGAAAAATACAGGGCAAAAGCTAGAGGTAGAAGGTAGAGAATGAGTAGAGTTAGTCACAAAATAATAGTAACACCTTATTGCCTTAAAAAGTAGTAGCAGGTAAAATAAAGAGACATAAGCACAAAACAGCCAGTGAGACAGACAATAATACAGTATCCTGGTGATATTGACTTTATTAATATAGGTAAAACACATATGAACTCAGCAGGCCTACTTTGTAATCAGTAACAGGAAATAAAAACAAAGCCCAGGGATCAGCAACTCTGAAACTGGACTACTCTAGTTCAGTAAGGTGGGAAAAAAAGAGATTTTTTTTTTTTTTTTACAGAGACAAGGAAAAAAACAGACAGTAAATGCTATAAATGCTTTTAAGTGGCTAGCACACTTGAGTGTGTTAGCCTACAGGTAAAATTAAGCAACAAATAACTTTTTAAGAGTGCAAAACAGTTAATCAACACAAAAACAGTTTAAATAGAATGCAGAGCTGTATAAACAGGCTAAGATGCAGTCGCTAAGTAGTAAATATTAAAAAGCCAGAAAAAAATACTTAAATCAGTTATAGCAAATACAGTTATAACAAATGCTCTGAAATATACTGTATATTTCCAATATGTTTGAGAAGGACAGTCAGAACACAAGAAGGTTCAGGCGAAAAAGAAAAAAAAAGTTTTGTTTTACTTTTTGAAAAGGGAAAAAGGAGGAACAGAAGGCCTTATCAAATGTTCTCTCTGTATTAAGAAGAAAGAGCTAATGACACTAGACTGGGAGGTGTGTCACAGTAGGGGCGGGCAACTGCAAAGCCACCAAGTATAAGAGCAAGACACCAACAGGGAGGGAGGGTGGGACAAAATAAAAGCACTACAGAGTCAAATGAAAGTTTTTAAACAGATAAGGATTTGTGAAGATTCTGAATAGACAAAGTGCTTTATATATATTAAATTATAAAAACAGTAATCTGTAAAAATAATCAAAAGATACTTATATTTTGTAGCTCAGTTGCGGTCAAACAACTTCTCCAGCCTGCACTGTGTGCAAATACAGAGACCTACCAAAGTTAGGACAAGACCAGAACAACTTTTTTTTTACAAGAACACAAAAGAACCAGCCTCCACTAGCCAAGAGATAATTACACAGAGTAAATGTTTCAGTTTATACAATAGCCTAAGACAGCAAAGCACTACAGAGTCAAATGAAAGTTTTTAAACAGATAAGGATTTGTAAAGATTCTGAATAGACAAAGTGCTTTATATATATTAAATTATAAAAACAGTAATCTGTAAAAATAATCAAAAGATACTTATATTTTGTAGCTCAGTTGCGGTCAAACAACTTCTCCAGCCTGCACTGTGTGCAAATACAGAGACCTACCAAAGTTAGGGCAAGACCAGAACAACAACTTTTTTTTACAAGAACACAAAAGAACCAGCCTCCACTAGCCAAGAGATAATTACACAGAGTAAATGTTTCAGTTTATACAATAGCCTAAGACAGCAAAGCACTACAGAGTCAAATGAAAGTTTTTAAACAGATAAGGATTTGTGAAGATTCTGAATAGACAAAGTGCTTTATATATATTAAATTATAAAGACAGTAATCTGTAAAAATAATCAAAAGATACTTATATTTTGTAGCTCAGTTGCGGTCAAACAACTTCTCCAGCCTGCACTGTGTGCAAATACAGAGACCTACCAAAGTTAGGGCAAGACCAGAACAACTTTTTTTTTACAAGAACACAAAAGAACCAGCCTCCACTAGCCAAGAGATAATTACACAGAGTAAATGGTTCAGTTTATACAATAGCCTAAGACAGCAAAGCACTACAGAGTCAAATGAAAGTTTTTAAACAGATAAGGATTTGTAAAGATTCTGAATAGACAAAGTGCTTTATATATATTAAATTATAAAAACAGTAATCTGTAAAAATAATCAAAAGATACTTATATTTTGTAGCTCAGTTGTGGTCAAACAACTTCTCCAGCCTGCACTGTGTGCAAATACAGAGACCTACCAAAGTTAGGGCAAGACCAGAACAACTTTTTTTTACAAGAACACAAAAGAACCAGCCCCCACTAGCCAAGAGATAATTACACAGAGTAAATGTTTCAGTTTATACAATAGCCTAAGACAAAAAGCACTACAGAGTCAAATGAAATTTTTTAAACAGATAAGGATTTGTGAAGATTCTGAATAGACAAAGTGCTTTATATATATTAAATTATAAAACAGTAATCTGTAAAAATAATCAAAAGATACTTATATTTTGTAGCTCAGTTACGGTCAAACAATTTCTCCAGCCTGCACTGTGTGCAAATACAGAGACCTACCAAAGTTAGGGCAAGACCAGAACAACAACTTTTTTTTACAAGAACACAAAAGAACCAGCCCCCACTAGCCAAGAGATAATTACACAGAGTAAATGTTTCAGTTTATACAATAGCCTAAGACAGCAAAGCACTACAGAGTCAAATGAAAGTTTTTAAACAGATAAGGATTTGTGAAGATTCTGAATAGACAAAGTGCTTTATATATATTAAATTATAAAAACAGTAATCTGTAAAAATAATCAAAAGATACTTATATTTTTTAGCTCAGTTGCGGTCAAACAACTTCTCCAGCCTGCACTGTGTGCAAATACAGAGACCTACCAAAGTTAGGGCAAGACCAGAACAACAACTTTTTTTTTTTACAAGAACACAAAAGAACCAGCCTCCACTAGCCAAGAGATAATTACACAGAGTAAATGTTTCAGTTTATACAATAGCCTAAGACAGCAAAGCACTACAGAGTCAAATGAAAGTTTTTAAACAGATAAGGATTTGTGAAGATTCTGAATAGACAAAGTGCTTTATATATATTAAATTATAAAAACAGTAATCTGTAAAAATAATCAAAAGATACTTATATTTTGTAGCTCAGTTGCGGTCAAACAACTTCTCCAGCCTGCACTGTGTGCAAATACAGAGACCTACCAAAGTTAGGGCAAGACCAGAACAACAACTTTTATTTTACAAGAACACAAAAGAACCAGCGCCCACTAGCCAAGAGATAATTACACAGAGTAAATGTTTCAGTTTATACAATAGCCTAAGACAGCAAAGCACTACAGAGTCAAATGAAAGTTTTTAAACAGATAAGGATTTGTGAAGATTCTGAATAGACAAAGTGCTTTATATATATTAAATTATAAAACAGTAATCTGTAAAAATAATCAAAAGATACTTATATTTTGTAGCTCAGTTGCGGTCAAACAACTTCTCCAGCCTGCACTGTGTGCAAATACAGAGACCTACCAAAGTTAGGGCAAGACCAGAACAACAACTTTTTTTTACAAGAACACAAAAGAACCAGCCCCCACTAGCCAAGAGATAATTACACAGAGTAAATGTTTCAGTTTATACAATAGCCTAAGACAAAGACAGCACTACAGAGTCAAATGAAAGTTTTTAAACAGATAAGGATTTGTGAAGATTCTGAATAGACAAAGTGCTTTATATATATTAAATTATAAAACAGTAATCTGTAAAAATAATCAAAAGATACTTATATTTTGTAGCTCAGTTGCGGTCAAACAACTTCTCCAGCCTGCACTGTGTGCAAATACAGAGACCTACCAAAGTTAGGGCAAGACCAGAACAACAACTTTTTTTTTACAAGAACACAAAAGAACCAGCCCCCACTAGCCAAGAGATAATTACACAGAGTAAATGTTTCAGTTTATACAATAGCCTAAGACAGCAAAGCACTACAGAGTCAAATGAAAGTTTTTAAACAGGTAAGGATTTGTGAAGATTCTGAATAGACAAAGTGCTTTATATATATTAAATTATAAAAACAGTAATCTGTAAAAATAATCAAAAGATACTTATATTTTGTAGCTCAGTTGCGGTCAAACAACTTCTCCAGCCTGCACTGTGTGCAAATACAGAGACCTACCAAAGTTAGGGCAAGACCAGAACAACAACTTTTTTTTTACAAGAACACAAAAGAACCAGCCCCCCAATTAGTCAATAATACCAGTCATAGTCTCTGAGCCCCAGGACCACTGTCTTGTTAAGTGACTTGCTCAAGATCACACAGTTGACCTTGTATCCTTTTTTTTTTCAAACACCTTTACTGAATTATCACTTGCTACATAGGCAAGTTTACATTCATATAAAAGCAATCAAACTATATTAACATAACAAACATTATACTTCACATATATTGCTATATATCATATAACCTAAGCAATATTACATACATTATTCAATTCCTGCCTTTTTTCTTTTAAACAAGAAACATCTTTATTAAACCATCACTTACTGCATAGGCAATCATACATTTATATAAATGAAAACAAACCATACTGCCACAATCCTAGTTGTAAGCATTTTACATCACTTACAATCTACCCAGTCTTTGTCACTCAAACATTACACAGCTTGTATCCTTGACTACAAGAAGCAGGTAATTAAGGGTGCCGCACCTAAATCCACCACTGTAACTGCTAGACCTTTCTTAACTTCTTCATTTTCAGATAAATCACTGGCGATAACCAGTTTATCAGTGACTTCTGTATCTCTGCAGATCCATCGTCTCTTATACAATATGCTGATAATTCCACACTTCTCTGTTCATCTAATAACCTGCCTCAGTATTACACAAGAAGCTTTTTCCTTAGTTGAGAACTATCTCCACATTGCCCAACTTCTACTTAACCCTAAAAAGAGTTTCTATTATTTTTCCCCAAATCACACATTCTTATCACAGCAAATGTCAAAATCTTTTCAATAAACAAAATTGAAATTGAAGTAGTTTACCATGCAAAACATCTTTGAATGACTAAAGAGGATAACCTTAACTTTGACCTGCAAGTTAAAAAACTAACATAAAAAAAGCTAATTAAAAATTAGGAATGCTCTACAGGTGTAAAAACGTCTTTGCAACACCACCAAAACCACTCTTGCCACTACCTGCCTTCTCCCATTTCTCTTATAGTGTACCCATCCTAACCAACCTTCAGTTTACAGTTAAAAGTAAACTGGTGGCATGTTATAATAAGGTTGCAAAATTTGCCACCAATAAAGAGTATTACATCTGACACTCTACTGCCCTTAAGGCACTGAATTGGCTCAAACTGCCTCACCACTTAAATCACATACAGTTTATCTTCTCACACATTATTCACAAAGCTAATGACTGCCCTGATTTTATTCCTATTCTGTATTTGCACCATCCTAACAGACTACTTTGTTTTGATGAACAACATCTTCTCAGCATATGTAAACTCCACATATCTTCTGGACAAATTCTTTACTCATACTCAGCAAAACTGGAATTCTATCCCTCAGTAAATCAGATCTACTTCTAACCTCTCCAACTTCAAAGACCAACTAAAAGACCACCTAATTAAGATGTGGTTCTACTCCTGCACTACCCCAGGTTGAACTAGTCCCCCACTGAATATTTCTTCTTACTAATTCATTCTCTCTGGACATAGTCAATGCAATTCATAGATAAAGGAAAACATCATTTTGCCTAGGCTATATTGTTTAGTCATTGCTTTTCCAAATTGTGTACTCAGTATCTGTAATGCTATCTCTATGAACTGTAGCTTATACATTCTTTAACTACTAACAATGTTCTGTCAGCTTATCTCTATCCAAATAATTGCACTCTGTATCTATTTGTTAACACTGTATGAACTGAGTTGTGAATTATTTACTTAGTCAGTAGGTTCATAGTTAAGTACTAGGCTAGCCACCTTTGTGGACCATTTTAAGTCTGACCGATTTCCAAATGAAAGGTAAAAATCAAACCCTGTACCTTATGTCTGTTAGGTACACCTTAACCATTATGCCATTCCCCAGCTGTTCGTCTGTATTAGGTTTTGTTCTAGCAATTTTCTAAGCATGTAAGAAAAACGTTTAAAATCTGTGCTTACTTTTTGGGTTATTTGTCTCAAACCTGAGCTAAATTGAGAGGGCAGAGGGAGTTGCAATGGGTTCTTCTGTATAGTTTGACAGAAAAATGATATAATTTCTGGACCGTTATTTATTAATGAAATTGTTCTGAAACATTTATCTGAGGAGAAGAGTCATGCAAGTGGTTGCAATAGACAGTTGTATGTGTGTGTCTATGTTTGTATATACTTGGTTCCTAAAACTCGCAGTAGTCATGGAATAAAGGAAGGAATTGACTCTAGTAAACAAGAACATCATTATATGAACTATGTTTTTTGGGTATGATCCTTGGTTTCTTTGTTTTGTTGATTTTTGACAATGTGTTTAATATTTAGCTGTAAATATACTGGACAGTATGAAGTGTACAAGTTTAATGTTACTATTTTAACTGTGAATACATTTTTAATTAGTCTTGTTTTTTGCAGGCATATGGGTGTGAAAGGTACTGCATTAGGCTACAACCATCTGCATGTTACTTAGTGCAGATGAATAAAGCTATGAGCTGCTTCTGTATCTAGTGAATTGTCCCAAACTATTATCAAATGCATTGCGCATTATTCTTTTGAATTTCTGCACCCTTCACATAGATGCTGATTAGTGCTTCTCTATATGCTGTTTGACAATAAGTCTCAGCACATGCCTTGTAATTTAATTGGTTACCAAATGCATATTCAATAAAGGTGAATCTCAGGGGAAGTTAATTTTATTTACTGTTGCTCATGCTAAGTCTATTTTCAGTGTGAGATTTTTGTTTTATCAGATGGCTGTCAATGTTTTTGCTGTAAAATTTTAAATAACAGTATTAAATTAAATCCAAATCTCTGCTATCATTCTAAAAGTAAAAAAAAAAAAAAAGTATGCACATTGAGAGTTATGAACATAAATCCCATGAACAAACGTTTAAGTAAGTTCAAAAGTAAATAAATAAATATGCCTTGCAGACATGATTTTATCTGATGATGTCAAACTTAGACGGTATCTCTGATTTCTTTCTAAGGTCTTCTTTCCCCTTCCTCTCAGCTAGTAGAATGTTGTACTAGGCATCCCAAAGTGGGATCTCTCATAACACACTTTCAGGTGTTGTCCCTTTATTCGATAAGAAAGGTAACCAGATATAACAGATACCAACTACCTTACAGAAAGCCCAGATGACATATTGCTGACTTTAAATAATTGTAATGTAAGACCAACCTTTGCAGAATAGTAAATTAGTTCAGTCAAATTATTTCAAATGTAGACCTCTTTAGATGGATTCTTCCAGATATGATACACCTCCTTAATGGTTTCATGTGTAAATGCAGCACACCAGGAACTGTACAAAAGCTGTTGTTTTACAGGATGTGGGCTGGCCCTTATTCACATATTTCAGAAGATTTTACATACTGAACAAAATACTGTTTAATACTTTAAACTCCTTAAAAAATGTTTTCTAATATGTGTTCAATCTTTATTTTATTTAATGGATTGCATTAACAAATTCCTAAATAGCTGAAGTATTACTCATGTTTTTCTTCTTGGATCTCCAATATAACTAGGATTCATCCACTGAGGCATCCTTATCAATAAAATTGAAATGAATAAAGGAATAAAATTAACAAACAGATAAATAAGATACTGCATACTGTGGTCAGTATAACATCTGATAGATCTGTTAACATTTGAAATAAATTAAATTAATTCACTCAGCTGCTCATCAAGCTTATGTATGTGAACAAACACTAATAATACAAAGTAGACATTTGAATGATTTTCCACAGTAACATCATAAAAACAACACATTTCAGAAAATATGACAGCCTTCATAGTGTAGAAATATCTGAACTAAAATATTAAACTACTATTAGGCCCTGTGGAATACATCAGTATTCAGTGAAACAGTTAAAGCATTGCTATGGCAATATGATGCCATATATTCTTATGTCTGTTATGAACTAATTTACTATTTCAAGAGTTTTAATGTACAAGTTAAGTCCTGTGTTTAAAACTTCAAAGCTCGTGCCAGATTTTCTTTACAAATACCGCAATTGCTTCAGAGCATCAAGGACATAGATTGAAAAGTTATATTATATTGTAGCTTACAATACATCAAATGTTGCTGCATGCAAAGTAATAAGCTATCATTTCTATTACACACAGTATACTAGACAATGAACGCAGAGGTTATTAATGTTCAGAAGAGAGCACTTCAGAAAAGATATTTATCCCTAGTAATGACATTCACAAACGCCTGCCTCACTCTTTTATGTTAAGTGCTGGTATTGTTGGTTAATTTATAAGGTTTTAGGTCAACGAGTTTATTTTTCTGGGGAAATTTCAAGTACTGTGTATAGAAGTACAAAAACTAAAACTTTTTATAAGATTAAATGAATTATTATGAAGGTAAAAACAACCATAAACAGCAATAGTGTAGAATTGCTTGAGAATGCATCATTTCATTGAAACAATATGATCTTTACGGATAACCTTATGATTTTCTTCAAGTCATTCTGATACATTTTCATGCCACATGAAGCAAAATGACAGATAATCATTAATGATAACATCCAGGGAATGTTTAAAAAACAACTTTTAATGTCAATGAGTTAAAACAGAGTAATACCTGTCTATTAACCAGTACTACACTGACATAACTAACATTCCTAATTGTATGTCTTCATGACTAGATTCACAATAGGTATGCTTTTCATGAACACCTTTTAAGTCGTTTCACAGATATAATGCCACTCAGTTGAAACCTATTAGACTATTTGTGGCAGCAACCTGGACTGAATGTTTAAGCTGTTAGTTTTATAAAAAGATTTTTAAGCCATGTGCTGAATTAACCAGTGGAAAACGTATTTTAGACAGAAATTCACAGACATATCATAGGCTTTATACATAAAAAGTGCATACTGTAAAATGGGATTGTAAAAAACAAGTGTGTTACACCATTTATTTATTTATTGTATTTTACATTTGTTTATCGAAAGAGTCCAATTGGGCATGAATTCCATTTTCAGCAGAAGCCAGAGGAGAAAATCTCTACAAAGGTTAGTACAATAAAGGCAATAAACACAAGTTATTAAAGTACAGAACAAAATAAAGGAGCTGTTGTATGATAATACCGTAAAATAAGCATAGCATAAATATACAATATAGTACAACAGTATGTGAAAAATATACAATACAGTTGTAGAGTGTTCTGTTCAGTTATATGGTTACATTCATACAACAGTTAGTACAATAAATGCAATAAACACAAGTTACGTACAGAAGAAATGAGCTGTTGTATGCTTGCACAGTAAGATCAACATAGGATAAGCATCAATACAATACAACAGTATAGGACAAACAGAATACAGTTGCTGTCTAGGCGTTATATTCAGTTGTATTAATAAGAGTACTTTTTAACATTACTGCATGTCTGAATGTAGGTAGTTTGAGTTTGTACACTTGTAAAGTCCTTTTAGAAGAATGATATAATGCAAATAGTCAAGTTAATGCACAGTGGAATAAGATTACACTATCTGGGTGGGATTATATAGTATTATATAGTTCTACAGTCCCTGTAGGAGAGCTTGTATTGTGTAATGGTGGGTGGTAGCGAAGGGTTGTTGGTAAAAGACTATAGTTGAGTACTATTATATAGAGGGAATCATATAGTTCCATTATAGGGCAGCAACCCAGGCTCTGAACAATTAAGATATTTTATTACAAGATATTTTATTACAGTTTTAGGGCATGTTATATCTTGAGAAATGGCAGAATATTTTAAAATGCATTTTGTTTCTTGTACCATGTTATATAAGACACAAACTAATAATATTTTCTGCATAACTCATTCATTCATTCTTCTTCCGATTACTAATATAATCAATTTCAGATTCACAAAGGAGCCACAGAATATTTCATTATTCAGTGGTTACAGTGAACTGAATCTGTATCTTGTTCTACTTAATTATCCTTAGGCTGGATTAAAATAATGGCTGTGTTAAACAATCCTGGTGAAATATAATTATTAAAAGAAAATCCATAATTTTTTCTCTTGTAGTGATATGATCCTTCAGGATATCATGTCCTTGTTGTACCAGCTTTTAGAGTTAAGACATTTCTAGTATATTACTGAATAAAAAGAGTAATGTTATAAACATGTGCCTGA
>NC_056744.1:44232536-44240036 GCF_019279795.1 Protopterus annectens | reverse complement strand
AACTGGGCATGGATCCCATTTTCAGAGGATGCCTGAACAGAAAAGTTCCACAAAAATTAGTAAAGCAAATACAGTAAATACAATACACGTTAATAAAGTACAGTTGTTGTTGTTGTTGTGTCTTTCGGCTTTTCCTGGTTAGGGGTCTCCACAGCAGAACTCCGGTCCGCTAATGATTGGCAGTAGATTTTTACGTACCAAGTTGCCGGCTCTGATGCACAACCTTCAACGAAGGTACGCCCCATTCACGCATGTCTCCACACAAAAGATGCTCTAACTGAGAATCGAACAGGACAATGTCTTACTGTGAGGTGACAACGCTACCACAGCACCACCACCACAGTTACATTAATAAAGTACAGTACAAGGTCAAAAAGTTAATAAGGTGCAGCTTAAAGGCTAAGAAAGGAGAAAAAATTAAATATACTTTAAGGAGCACAGCATGTTTTATAAACATATTACTATGACCTGAGACGTACCTCCCTGGATGACATGAAAAGAGACATAGAGGAGCTCTCTGAGCATGTGGCCCAGGCCGGTATGCTCCTGACCTTGAGTTGCCGGCTCTGATGCACAACCTTCAACGAAGGTACACCTCATTCACGCATGTCTCCACACAGAAGATGCTCTAACTGAGAATCAAACAGGACAATGTCTTACTGTGAGGTGACAACGCTACCACAGCACCACCACCGCAGTTACATTAATAAAGTACAGTACAAGATCAAAAAGTTAATAAGGTGCAGTTTAAAGGCTAAGAAAGGAGAAAAAATTAAATATACTTTAAGGAGCACAGCATGTTTTATAAACATATTACTATGACCTGAGACGTACCTCCCTGGACTACATGAAAAGAGACATAGAGGAGCTCTCTGAGCATGTGGCCCAGGCCGGTATGATCCTGACCTTGAGTAGCATCTTACCCTCACCAAGAATGATGCCACATTATGAAGACAAGATGATCAATTTCAACAATCGGCTTAAGTATTGGTGTCATTCAAAGGGGATCCAATGCCTGTCAGCCTGGGATGACATGCTCGACAAGCCACGATGCTTCGCTAGGGATGGCTTGCACCTGTCACCCCTGGGCTTTCGGATATTGGCAAAGGCTCTTGCTACCCCCATAGTGCCTTTTTTAGGCAAGGCTCAAAAGACAAACCCACCTCCATAGGTATCACAAGGGATAAGAAACTAAGAGTAATGCTACTCAATGCCAGAAGTCTAAACCTCAAGATGCACGCACTCAAAACTCTCCTTAGCATGGAGAACATCGATATCTGTGCAGTAACAGAAACCTGGTTCAAGGCTCCCGAGAGCACCCCAGCACTACCAGGTTATACCTCATACCATGCTTTTCGGCCCCAAAACTTGGACCAACCCACAAAAGGAGGGGGAGTATCAATATTCCTCAAAGATACCCACACCTCCAGGTTGGTGGCACAGCATGAAGCATCAGAGACTGTCCATGTGCAACTAACAGTGGGTAAAACTGCCTTCCAGTTTATAGCCTGCTACAGACCACCCTCCCTAACCCCGGAACCCCACTCGGCCTTCCTGAGAACACTGGAAAATATGAAGGTCTCTCCAAACACCATTATATTGGGCAACTTCAACTACCCAAACATAGACTGAGAGCATTACTCTAGCTCCAACACCCTAGCCCAAAAGTTCCTAGAATTTATAAACTCAAATGCTATGGAAGAACTTGTTACCACTCCCACAAGAGGGGAAAACATACTGGACCTGATCATCACCAACATGGGGATTCTATGCTCCAGACCAGAAGTGTATCCCTCACTGGTAAGATCAGACCATAAACTAATCTCACTGGATATTCACATCCTGACCCCACCCCCCTGCCCAGAAAACCACAGTGAAAAACTTCTCTAAAGCAAATTTCACAATCCTCAAAACCGAGGTGGAATCCTTCAAAGTCCCCGGGCCTGTGAAAAATATGGCCCAGACCGCAGAATCCTTTATAAACGCATTCTATGAACACCTTCAGGAATGCATGGATCATGCATTCCCAAATAAAACCAAGACCCAATCCTCCAAAGGCAGACGTCCTGTCTGGTGGACCCCAGCCATAAACAAACTATACAATAGAAGGAGGAAGCTACTAAATGATAGAGCAAAATTCCAAAAAGGGAAGGCATCTCTGATCAGTATTAGCAAAAAACTACGGGCACTCATAAAATCGTCTAAGGCCAGCTTCGAGAGAAAAATTGCACAGGACACTAAGGATAATCACAAGGCTTTCTTTAGTTATGTTAGGAACCTGGGTGGTAATTCCCAGATATGCTCAGAATTAGTCCAAAATGACAGAAAATACACCGAACCCACAGACATTGCCAACATCCTAGCTGACAGGTTCAGCACAAACTTCTCCCCCCCCACCAAAAGGGCAAATATCTATCCCAGCAGAGTGCTGCCCCCCTGACATCTCAGATGCTCAGGTAAGAGCCGCCCTCTCCAAAGCAAAAAACACAGCATCAATGGGACCAGACGATGTCCCGGGCTGCGTCCTACATGAACTCCAAGAAGAGCTAAACCCAAACATAAAACTACTGTTCAATCTCAGCCTTACTACAGGATATGTACCCAAAGAGTGGCGTACAGCAACTGTGGTCCCTCTCCACAAAGGTGGTGCCTCAACAGATCCTGGAAACTATTGCCCCATAAGCCCAACTAGCTTGGTCTGCAAAGCTATGGAAAGGATCATCATGGACCTCATAAATAAAGATATTGGGGACCTACAGACACTGGATCCTACCCAGTTCAGCTTTGTTAAGGACAGATCCTGCCTCTTAAACCTGGTTGATTTCTTTGAAACAGTCACCAAGGCCATTGACAAGGGGAAGGTGGTCCACACAGCCTACCTGGACCTCGCAAAAGCCTTCGATACAATACCCCACTCGGGCATTATAGATAAGCTCACCAGCTTAAATATAAACCCCTATGTCACTAGATGGGTTGCAAACTGGCTCAAGGACAAAACCCACATGGTTAGAATTGCTGGAGCCATGTCAGACTCCAAACCAGTTACAAGTGGCATCCCATAAGGCTCAGTCCTGGGACCTCTCTTGTTCGGTATATATTTCTCGGAGGTACAGGCCAACACGGAAGGACTGTGGCTGACCAAGTTCGCAGATGACTGCAAACTGGGCATCATAATCGACTCTCCAGCCGACACAAGCATCCTCCAAAAGGGCCTCATAGAAACAGACAACTGATGCCAGAGCCATGGCCTCAAGCTAAACGCCAAAAAGTGTATAGTCATCCCCTTTGGCAAAAACAAAGTGCCCACAAATTACCACATAGGTGGTAATCCATTAAGTACCAAAGAAGTAATTAGGGACCTGGGGACCCAAGCTGACAGCAATCTCTCATTTGACAACCACGTGGCCAAAGTGGTTAGAAAAACATTTTATATAGCACACCTAATCATGAAGGGATTCACATCTAGATCAGGGGAGGTCATTGTGCCTCTTTACTCATCCCTCATCAGGCCCATAATTGAGTACAATGCCCCTTTTGGGATGTAGCTTACCAGATACCTGCAGCAACTGGAAAGACCCCAAAAGTAACTCACCAAGAGGATCAAAGGGCTCAAACAGATGCTATATGCTGCCCGGTTAAAGAAACTCCAGCTCTACTCAGTGGCATACTGCCTGTTCAGAGGCGATCTGTGCCTGATGTATAAAGCCATGTCCAACCCGGAATTAATGGACATGCTGTACCTCAGAAAATCCAAATCCCATCGAGCTACACGCTCAAGATACTTGAACCTCAGCACTGAAATAAATAAGACATGCTGGAGGGACAGATTCATAACCCAGAGGCTCCCTTCACTCTGGAATAAAATCCCAGTCCAGGTAAGGCAGAGTCCCTCATTGACTCTCTTCAAGAGGAATCTTGATGAGTGGATGGGAGATCATAGGTTTACCCCGGGTATCACTTCTGTGTCACTGTTAGATAGAGGCACAGTATACTAACCTCAAAAAAGGGCATAGCAAAATTAATTTAAAATGGGTGGCGAAAGCCAAACACATTGTGGCTAGGCTTATAAATGCCCTAGGGCAGATAGCCTAGTATGAACCCATGAACATATGAACCTATGAACCTATGAACAATGCAGTTGAAAGGACATTTTGTTTAGTCATTTGGTTGCATTCATCAGTGGCTAGTACTGTAAACACACATTGAGTAAGAGTGTAGAAAGTTGTTACAAGTTTCATAGAAGGTTAATGTATGATATGATGTATATTTTATAAGCAACATTCTTCCCCAGTCACTACCATCTGTGAGCTATGCTACAAAAATCCTTCACAATCTATGGTAAGATACTATTAGTTTGCAGACACAGCACACTTATGCAAAATAAGCCTTAAACAAAAGTAAAACTACAGTAAATTTAACTCAGCAACACCTGTTTGATATGGAATGTCAGACCTCTAGCAACCTACATACATCTTGCATTGCAGAGCAACTTCTGAAAAATAATCAAAACGGATAAGATAAACAAATGTACATATTTTGTGAACAATAAAAGCTATTACAACTGTACAAATAATGTTATCAGTAAGAAGTATTATTTACAGTGGTAATTGTCAGTGCATTCACAGTCTTTCCATAAATGCTGTAATATATTATAATGCACAGAAATATCAAATTATATTTTTTTCTAAACTTACACAAATAAACGTTTAGATCTTGAAAACTGTACAACATAAGCATATATTGTTAGAATATTTTTAACCAGGCATAAGCTTGCATATGACAACAAGAAAATCCTCTGTAAGTGCATGTTTATTGAGATATTTACCAAAATATGAAAACATATATTAAGTTGTATAATTAGCAATATTTTGCTGTCTGAACTGTATATACTGGATATCTCTCAAGATGTGCAACTTACAGTGCAGATATTACAAACAGTTTGCTTCATCTAAGGTTTCACCTAATGTCATTCAACAGATTGAAGTACTACATACATATAGAAATATTGCTTATTTTCATAATTACTAATAGACAATTAGTAATATTTCCAGTACAGTGCAAAATAAACTAGCACTGACAGTGAATTGTCCTATCTCCCACGTTGGTGTTTCACACTATGCAGCCCAATAAAATGTAAGTCTGCCACTTAAAAAAATATGAACATAAATATGAAAATATGAATGATATGTGGCAAACAAAAATGAACGTCTTCACTGCAGGACATCCTATACTAACAATATTGGTGTCATTTTGTTAATAACTCCTTGCCCTTTCTAATACTGCCTGTTATTAGCTGGTAAGTCACTTAGTTAAAGATGCCAGACATCAAAAATAATTTCTGGACGACATAAGGGGGTATAGGTGTGAACTGGAAGTATACAAAAAAGTGTTTAGGCATGAATGTGTTACACAAAAAGAGATATAAAGATAGCTTTAACCAATTATTTATTGTTGACTAACAATCTTAATTGTGTATGCTGTAAATAAATACACAAACGTGTTCACATACCGTAAATGCGTATAAAATGTATTAGTGTTGTCTAACAGACGATCTGTTGCTGATTATCTGTCTGAACTATACATCCTGCAAATAATGGTTACCAAATGTTTTTACATGCTTTTAAATGCTTACCAAATATATTCTCTTAATTTGGTTAACAGTCTTTGGCCTATGTACATCTGCTTGTTTTTGCAATGCACTTCTGTGCCTGGGTAATGGCTGGAAAGGTTTTTTTGGACCAGTCCATTCACCCGGTTACCGGTACTTTCACTGCTTTCCATTAATGCAGGCCTGAATGTGCTTAAAATGATGCTTCTGCAGTAATAGCTACATCCAGTTGTTCTCTTAGAATGCAAACAAATCATGGAACAAAATGGCCATTGCGTAAAGGCAGCCTAGGAGAGAACAAGATGCATATTTTATGCTTGACATTCTTCTGTCATTGCTATCTGTGACAATCTATGGTAAAATAGTATTAGTTTGCAGTTATTGTTTAATTATGCAAACTAATCTTAAACCAAAGCAAAACTAGATCAATTGTACGCAAAGATAAGTTCCCTGATATACAGTGCAATCCCCCCATATAGAGTTTGAATGGGCAGAAATCCTTACTATTTCCACTGTTACAGCTGTTTAAAAATATCATGACATAAATGATGAGCTTCTAAGAGTACAGTTCATTCCAGGCAAGAAGATGAAAACCTGAAGTGCTGGAATCCTAAAGGATCAGGACACATTGTAAGCATGCTCTCAGAGAGTGGTAAAATGTGATGGTTAAGCACACATCTAAGAATGTTTCTAATGTAGAAACTACAACTATTAATACCAGAGTAATTTACTCTGTAGCCTGAATATATCCCTGCCACTGAGGCCAGAGCCTTTTACTGCATGTCTGACTTAACATGGAAAATATGTATTAGCAAACATGATGGAAAATCCAGAATATTAATAGATTTTTTTTATACTGGAGGGTGTTTTGATTTAAAAAAATGTAACACACAGCAGGAAAGGTCGAAGAAAAATTTTATTGGGAGGAAAAGTGTTATTTTTTTTAGCTTTGTGATATGTGGAGTAACTGTAGACAATAGTGGCAATTTTAATTGCCAGCTGGTTCCTTCATTCCAACCTCCCTTTCACAGAAATCTCATTTCATTTGCAATGCATCAGTTCCCTGATACAATCTGTAAGCATCAGCAAAATAAAAATGAAAACAATGTTTCATTACCATGCATCAGAAACTTTCAGCCTCATTACTCTAGGTGTATGTATTGCATGTATTTCAGAAATGTACCTTACTTTCTCAAAGAAACATCAGTAATATCAGTGACACATGAAGAAAGAGCCATGTTTTGTACATTAATGGAAATTCACCCAGCACATAGCAGAGAAATCTAAACCAAGCATCTCTCAGTTGGGATAAACATTAAAAAGACAGATATATATTAGCATGGGTAATGTTGTGTCATCACGGTATGACACATCTGAATTTGAGATCATAGGGCCAGAAATAAACATATGACACAGTGTACACATATGGGAAGTAAGATATACTGAACAAGCTAAGTGCATAATGGTTAAAAAGCAGCTACTAGTTTATCATGAAATGTGACCATAATAATTCAATGTACTTCTTATCTAGAATGAACATACTACATGCAAGTGCACAAACACACACAGACAAATGCCACAAGTACAGACACACACAAATGTAGACAAGCACACACACTCACACACACACACAAACACACACACACACACACACACACACACACACACACACACACACACACACACACACTCACAAACATGCTGCTGTGTGTGCTCTTAACAGATAGTAATAATAATAATATGTAAGTAATAGCATGCTTATTGATACTGCCAATTACCATCCCTGGGATTCAGGAACACTACCACTAGCAGAAGCCATTTCTGATTCATAAACAGCCTTGCCTAGTGTTTACCTCAATGGGGTGCAGCACTATGGTGAGCTGTCTTTCTGA
>NC_056744.1:44182536-44227536 GCF_019279795.1 Protopterus annectens | reverse complement strand
TAACTGATAGAAGAGCAATTTAGTAGTCATGGCAACTAATGGATTCATGGTTTAGTAAACTCGACAGATGAGGCAAAAATGATTTTTAGAAACATCTTAAGTGAGGTATTGATAATACAGTAAACAGCAAATCATAGCTGTCTAATCAGTTATTACAGCAGGAGATGTTCAGATAGAGAGATCACTGCTACAATATGATTCATGAGAAATGTATTTCCACCCATCTAGCCTAACATCCAATGCCAAGGTGTCATCAGGACACCAGGTACACAACTCATATCATCTTCATTTCTTTCTCGGATGCAGGTAGAGTTTATCCCCAACACGCGTGTCTGAGAGTGTTGCACAAAATATTCAGGTCATATCTATCACTTGGTAGCACTGCACTGGCATTCTATCTACAAAAAAATAGTAAAAAAAATTACCTTTGTTATTTTCCTTTCTAAATCTGCAGCAAGTAGTCCATTCATAAACAAGGGAAAACAGAAACAATGTGAGTGGGAATCTATGTTACAGCAGCGAGCCCTGTATTTCAACATCTCCTGCTTTGCAAGCAAAATTGCCTAAGAGAATGGGCATTATTTGGGAAATAAACTGTCCAGGTGTATTATGAGGGCATTAGGGCACTTAGATAATGGACTGTTAAATTATTTCATATATGTTATAATTAGTGTATACATTTTTTATATTTCTGACGAATAATAATTCCATTGCCTAATGGTTCAAATTTAGTGTGCACATATAATCGTTGTTGATGGAATATAAGTTATGTTAGTATTTAATGCACACAGAGACATACATACACAGGCAAAAACAGACTCACAGATGTATAGACAGCAAAGCACTCACAGAGACAAGCAGAGAAATGTTCACAACAATTGCAAGCAATTTCTTGACTAAATGCACCCAAGATGTTTCATTGTGATCAAATGAATGAAAATATTTGCACAGTGGAAAGCACTGCAGCCCCCCCCCCCCCATGCCTTTCAACTGTCCCTTAGTTTGCAGAATTCCCTGATTTTAATATTATTAAAACATTTCATTTTCTGTAAATCACTGACGATTACAGTCATGCACCAAAGCCAGCCCTTATGTTTTCATACTGCTTACTGTTCACACACTGTGTATTGATGGAAAACCTCTTGCTATAGTTTTCTTTTTGAGAATTGTCCCTTAGTTTAGGTCTTTCTCACCTACTATAGTTAACTTTGTCAAGAATTCTATTTTTTTTTCTAGCAAAGAATTTTAGAAGTGTGTTCATTCACCCACTTTCTTACTCATTTTTTTCTCTGTCATTCTCTTTCTTCATCATGCACCCACACACACACACACACACACACACACACACACACACACACACACACACACACACACACACACACACACACACACACACACAATTGCTTTATTTATTTATTTTATTTTATTTTACATTTGTTGACTGGGATAGTCTGACTGAGCTGAAGTAGTCTTTTTTCAGCAGACGCCTGGGGAGAAAAACTCCACATACATTTACATAAAGTTTAAACATAATTAACAAAAACGTAAGCAATTAAAAAGCATAAGGATTATATACAATAAAAGTAAGGAAGGAAGCAACCTGACAAAAACAAACATTATTATACATGACAAAAAGATTATTTTATCAATTGAACAGGGAGTAAGGATATGTGGTATTATTTACTGTTGCTATACGTTAGGTTTGTCTGAGGGAGGTGAGAGATTTGTGTTTTAATAGTAGTGTAAAAAGTATGCCTTCATAGTAAGGACGCGAGGTGCTAGTGAGGGAGTGAAGGCAAGACAGAGCTAAGAGGTAAAAAAGAAGAGGAGGACAATGAAGCAAAAACAACACAGGGGCAGATGGGGGCTTGTCTTAGGGATAGTGGTGTAAGATTATGGGGGTCGAGAACAGTAGCAGGACTCGTGACGTTTTAAGTATTCCTTAGTTCCTTAGTGGCTGCGTTGAATTTTTTGGGGTGATTGAGAAACCTGATTTCTAATGACAATCTGTCCCATGAGATGGTAGGATGGTAGCTAAAGAGGTTACATCCCTGTTTTGTCTTAGATTTAAAGATTTGTGGGAGGTTTTGGTCTGAGCTACAAAGTGATCTAGTGGGGGAGTATTGAGACATGAGAGTAGATAAGCTGGGGCAATAGGAAGGCTGTCATTGAATGGAATGAATGATTTGAAACTAAGAAAGGAGGAGCTGGTGAGGGAATTCTAACCAATTTAAGTGTTTTAATAAGAGACAGTGATGGGATGTATACATCTGGTGTGCTGCGAATCTGGCTACTTTTTTATAGGTTGATTCTAGTTTAGTAAGAAGAGAAAAGCTGAGATTTGTGAGGATTTGGGAGCTATACAATAGACTGGATAGTAGGTAAGTATGAAAGAGGGTTACTTTTGCTTTGTTTGTTAGAAACTTTTTGTTTCTATATAAGAGGACCAGTTTTAACTGAGTCTTATGTATACAGTTATTAACATGTAAGTTGAATTTGAGTTGCTCATCTATAATCACACCTAAGAGTTTTGTGCTAGATTTCACTGTGATAGGAGTGTTATTGAGAGACAGAATAGAGAAAGTAGGTTTAAGGTGGTTAAGATTTTTAGGTAAGAATAGTAGGAGTTTTATTTTTTTTTGGGTTAAGAATAAGGTGGTTGTTAGATAGCCAGGTATTGACTGAGCTGAATGATGCCTAAGTGGTAAACATGAGTTCAGAGGGGGAATCAGCTATGGTGATTACAGTAGAGTTATCAACATATTGTACCAGTGATGACTGGGGGAAGTGTAGAGTCAGTTAGTGAAGATATTAAAAAGTAATGGACCAAGAAAGGAGCCTTGAGGAACATCCATTTTAACTGGAAGAGAAAGGGAGAGACCAGTGAGCCATTTCACAGATTGTAAGTGGTCAGTGAGATAGCTAGAAAACCAGGCAACAGTAGAAGTGGAGAAGTTATTTTTTTCTACCTCACTAAATGCAGCTTTCTCAGCTGTGCTTCAGTAAATGCTTCATGACAACGTAATATGTTATGAAGCAGTACAGACTTGATTTACTGGGTGATCTTATTGGAGAATGTTCATTTTCATTTTCTATTTATCCTTTGTTGATCAGGTTAGTACCATTGTGCTAGTTGTCTATTTTCAGTGGAGACCAGAGTTGGTATTTACACTACAAGGAGCAATTTGGCCAGGGCTCTGGGGAACTTTCCTTATTTTTTTTGTAGGAAGAAGTATTGCAATGAGGAAGAGTATGGTTGCACAATGCAGCAGGAAGAGGATGGGGTGGCTACTGTTCCTGTTACTGAAAATAATGTAGAAATTACTACAGTGCCTTCTAATGGATTACCAGATTAATTGCTTGTAAATATGATAGTGTTGAAGAATCAGAGATTGAAAACGTGGCTTTGCAAAGTCAAATAATAGATATAATTAATCCTGAAGAAACAGTTGTTCCTATCACAAAGGAAGTGATGTCAGGAGATAAAAGACCCACATTTGCTGAGGCATTTACACGTAACCTTCTTAAACCACAAAGACCTCCTAGATGAAGTGCACATAACAAATACCCTCACCAGCCCCAAATGCACTCTTTCAGAACAACACCCACATCAACACATACAACTACATCTCATGGAGCCTGTACCTCTAAGCCCATAAGGCAAGCCACCACACAATCCAGCATTCTAGTCATTGGAGACTCCATTGTGAGACACACAGATGTCCCTCTCAACAGGCTGAGTAAGGCAGAAGTCACGGTCATTTGCTTATCAGGGTCTAGGTCCGCCACATTAAGCATGCCCTTAGGTCATTGGACCATAATCATCAACATGACTCAGTCATAGTCCATGTGAGAGTAAATGACCTGAGACATACCTCCATACACTATATGAAGAGAGACAGCATGGAGCTCTCAGAATATGTGCCTCAGGCTGGTATGAGCCTAGCAATGAGCAGCATTATACCTTCTCCAAAGATGATGCCACAATACAAACAAAAGATGATTGACTTTAATAATTGGCTTAGTTTCTGGTGTCATTCTAAGGGGGTGCAATATTTGTCAACATAGAAGGCGATGGTTAACAGACCACACAGCTTTGCCAGGGATTGTCTGAACCTCTCTCCTCTAGGCTTTCGAATATTAGCTGAAACATTGTCTTCCCCCATAGTGCCTTTTTTAGGCAATGCCAAACTGAAAGTACTTCCGACATAGCAAATCAAAACCAAGAAAATCTAAAGGTATTACTGCTCAATGCTAGAAGCCTAAACAAAAAACTCTACTCCCTAGAAGCTCTCTTTACCCTAGAGAATGCCGATCTTTGTGAGGTCACTGAGACATGGTTTAAAACCACAGCGAGCACACCAACAGTGTAAGGTTCTAATGCCTTCCACACATTTAGGTCAACTACTTCACAGGCAGGGACTAAAGGTGGAGGTGTCTCTATTTGTATCAAAAATAAATATACTTCAAGGCTTGTCAAATAGGACAATACACTTGAGCTGCTCCATGTTCAAATCACCATAGGTAAAATCCAGTACCACTTTCTTGCAAGCTATAGGTCCCTTCTATGACCCAGGAAACCCATACTATGTATTTAAACTTATTAGAAACACTACGCATCCCACCCAACACCATATCCATGGGTGACTTTAATTACCTCACTATTAACTGAAAATCCTATATGACACCAAATGTACATGCACATAGATTCTTGGATTTTGTAAAAACAAACTCCCTGGACCAGATAGTCAATACACCAACCAGGGATGCAAACATACTGGATCTGCTCCTCACTAATATGGGAGACTGCTGCACATCCCCTACTGTAATGCCTCCCTGGTAAGGTCAGACCACAAAATGGTCTCCTTCGAAGTAAAAATAAAACCTGGACCCCCAGCTAAACCTGGAGTATTCAAGAACTATTCTAAGGCTAACCTCCTGCTATTAAGTAAGAACCTGGCAAAATTTCAACCCCACATAAACCCTGAGAACACTTCTGCCTATGCAGACCTGTTCACAGAAACCCTGTACAAGCATGTTAATGGCTGCATAGAGGTAGCTGTACCCACCAGGAAGAAGTGCAGAACTAACTCAAAAAACAAGCCACCCTGGTGGACTCACAAAATCAATTATCTGTATAACAGGAGGAAGAAAATCATGGCAAAAATTAGGAGGTGCAGCACCTAGCAGGATAAAAGCACATTCATCAACCTAAACAAACAACTCAGAGGACAAATAAAGTCTACCAAAGGCAAATTTGAGGTAAGTTTGGCCTTCCAGGCCAAGGACAACCACAAAGCATTCTTTAGCTATGTCTGCAAACTCAAAGGCAATACACAATTGTGTGCAGAGCTCATTGTAAATTGAGCCATTTATACTGAGCCAAAAAATATAGCAAACCTCCTGGCTGATAAATTTAGCTCCAACTTTACTCCTCTCTTCCCCTCAACCTTCCCTCAGGAAATATCATTAAATATAGCTCCCCCTACTATCACTGGGGAACAGGTTTTTAATGCTGTCTCAGTCTGACCAAGAACACTACATCAGCAGGCCCAGGCAATATCCAAGGATGCCTTCTAAATAGCATGAAACATGACCTATCAGGGCCTCTGGAATTACTATTTAACTGTAGCCTCCAAACAGGGTCCATGCCTCATGAATGGAGAAAGGCAACAGCCATCCCTCTGCACAAAGGTGGGCCATCTACAGACCCTGGAAACTACAGACTCATAAGTCTCACTAGTCTTATATATAAAGCCATGGAAAGAATTATCCTGGAGATGATCAGTAGAGCTATAGTAAACCTCCAGCCACTAGACTCAACCCAGTTTGGATTCGTCAAGGCAGATCATGCCTACTCAAACTGGTGGACTTCTTTGAGAAGGTCACCAAAGCAATGGATGAGGGCAAAATTGTTTACACTGCCTACCTTGACCTGGCCAATGCATTTGACACAATACCCCACTTGGACATTGTTGACAAACTCAAGAGGTTAGGTACAAACATATATGTCACCCAGTGGATAGCCAACTGGCTCACAGACAGGACCCAGGAAGTTAGAATTGGGGAGTCCACCTCTACAAAGAGGCCAGTCACAAGTGGAATCCCTCAGGGATCAGTCCTTGGACTGCTCCTTTTTACCATTTACTTCTCAGAAGTCAAGGCCAAGTTCAGTGGTCTCTGGCTGACTAAATTTGCAGATGATTGCAAATTAGGAGCTGTCACTGAATTTCACACTGACACAAATATTCTACAGGAGGGGCTGACATAGACAAATAACTGGTGTCAGAGGAATGGACTAAAACTAAATGCCAAGAAATGCATAATAGTATCCTTTGGGAAGTTATCCATCCCTGGTAACTATCATACTGACAACACAGCCCTTAGAGCTGACCCAGTAGTCAGTGACTTAGGGACACACATAGATAGTAATATAGCCTTTGATCATGTGCCTATAGTGGTGAGGAAATCATTCTATGTTGCGCAACTTATAAACAAAGGTATGGCATCTAAGTCCAAGAAAGTCATTGTTCCACTGTATTTGGCATTCATCAGATCTATCACTGAGTACAATGCCCCCTTTGGTATGTGCCTAACCAGGCATATCCAACAATTGGAATATCTACTGAGGTTCCTCACTAAAAGAATACAAGACGTAAGTAATATGTCCTATGCAGACCACCTCAAGGCCCTAACTATGTATTCTGTCTTCTACAGGCTTTTGAGGGGAGATCTATGCCTGGTATGCAGGGTGTTGCCAGATCCCACACTGATGGACCTTCTGTATATCCACAAAACAAACAGCATCAGAATTAGGCCTGCTAAAGACTTAAACCTTGCCTGTGATATAAATAGGACCTGCTGGAGAGATAGGTATGTATCCCAGAGACTACCCCATCTATGGAACAGGCTCCCCATCCATGTGAAGAAGAGTTCTTCCCTAACTCAATTGAAGTGCAACTTGGACAATTAGATGGGAAACCGGAAATTCATCCCTGGTTTGGCACCTGTGTCTCTAATGGACATGGGTAACCTGTAAATGGTTCATCTCACAAGCCCATGCTTACACTTATCAAGGGTAGCAGAACTTGTCAGAGATTTGGGATGCATGACTAGGCTTAAAAAGGCACTTGTGATCATTAGCCTAATAAACACCTATGAACCTATGAACCTATAAAAGGAAGGAAGTTAGTCCTGTTCCTGTTTGCCAGTCAATTCAAAGATCAGACAGAGTACTGCAAACAACAGATGTTCCTAGTTGTAGATCAGTGTGTGTGTGCAACTTTAAGAAGCTTTCTAGGGGCTTGCACAAGTGTATAAATACCAAGCAAGTGGGAGCCTGACTGCCATTTTGTAGTAAGCTGTTGAGATGTAAGCATGTATGTCTGTGTAGTCTGTCAGTTAATCACTTCATTTATATTTTGTAAAGCTGCTATCCATCCTGATGTGTTTCTATGTAATAAAGCATAAAAACAAACTACCCCACCTGTTCGTTATCTATACTAGAGAGGGAGGTGAGATAAAAGGACATGTGGCCAGAAGGGAATCCAAATTCTTCAGTTTGAGACCGAGATTCACTCAGTTAACCCTGGAGGAATATATAGGAGTGAGTCATCCCTACTGCACGTATAACTCACAGAACAGGTCAGAAACGAATTTCAGGTATTAAAACTTGCTCAAGCTATTTCTTATTTGCAAAATATGAAACAAGGCATTCAGAACACTCTAAATGAATTTCTAAGTAACAGATATATCTGATATTGCGATATATTAACAGAAATATTCGGAATAACTATGGAAAATGTTTGAAATAAAGTCTGAATTGCATAAAATGTATAAAATAAGGGAGACAACTACATTTTTTCACTAAACACTACTTTTTTGCATTAATCAAAGTTATTCAAGTTGTCTGAAGGGTATGAAGTGCTGGCATGTTTGTGCAGTGTTACAGTATAGTTATTTTGCAAAATACAGCCATTACAGAGCATATTTCGCAAAGTACAGTATTTTGAAGAGTTTATTGTGCATTTGAATGTTAAGAAGATGATGATTGTGCATTTGAATGTTATTACAAGTGCTGGCTGTGTGCTCTGTTCGTACATAATTACAAGGGCAATATTTTCAGTGTATGCCCAAACACATAATATGTTGGCATGGTAGACGGATTGCAAAAAAACGACTCCACTTGTGTTTGACAATAATGTTGCAGAGAACTGGAGAGTGTTTGAGCAAGAGTACAATATTTTCATACAGCCTGCATTTTCTGGAAAAGATGACCATACAAAGGCATTTGTTCTGCTTAGTTTAGCTGATTCAGAAGCCAAAGAAATGAAGTGTTCATTTGTGTATGCACCTGCTGTCTTTGCAGGAGAGGGACAAAACTATCGTATAGTTGTACCAGCTGAGTCAAGGGAGGACCCCAAGTGCTTAAAACATAAATTTAGAGAAACGTGTAACCCCCAAACAAATATTGCAATGGAAAGGCACTTACAAGGGATCAAAAGCCTGGTAAAACCTTTGAAGCATATATAACTGATTTGCGAAACAAGGCTAAAACATGCAGATTTGGTGATTTAAGGGATGAGTTGATAAAAGACAGACTTGTGTATGGTATTAAAGATGAAGCTGTGAGAAATATTTTGCTTCATGACAGTGATTTAACTTTGAATAAGGCCATTGAGATTTGGCAGATATATGAGCTTGCAGAAAAGCACACAAATATGCTAACAAATAAGAGATGCATGCTTCCAATAACTTCTATAGCCCATGTTAATAGCATGCAGCATATGGTTAACAGAAACAGGCATAAGCACATGGCTGCAACTGAAAACCCTGAAACACTCACAGGGGAAACCCTGTAGCTTTCTAGCAAGTTCCAAGAAGTGCTCTGGAAACTGCACAGTCTCAGTGAAGCATGAGTGAGTCAACAAACTCTAAGCATGTGCCCCCACCCAGTTTCATAGCCAAATGTCATAATTGTGAAGAAAGTCATGATCCTAAAAGGGAAAAATGTTTAGCTTTTGGTCAGCAATGTCACAAGTGCAATACGTGGAATCATTTCAAAAGGTTTTGTAAATCAAAAGGCCCACATTCTTCTATTAAAAGGGAATGAAACAAGTTAATCATTTACAAGGCTGTGACGTAGGGTCACATACTTTTTATGCTGATGGTGTGCTAGTGCTTCATAAAACAGTCAATGCAGTAGATTTGTGGGGAAAGAATGAAGTATTTTGTACTGTTCGGATAAGTGGAAAACCCATAGAGCTCAAATTCAATTTCAGTTTCATATTGCAATGTGATGTCTGCAGAAACATTTGCTGGAGTATGTGCTAGTGAGAGGCTTGATTTGGCCAAGTGTGTGAAGCTTTCTGCTTATGGTGAAGAAGAGATTCAAACTGAAGGCTCAGTAGTACTTTCATGTTACTCTGCTGGGAGAAGTTACGTCTTGTTATTTTATGTGGTCAAAAGGCACGTACAGTCATTATTAGGGCTCAGAGACAGTTTGAAAATAGGACTGCTTTCATTTAATAAGGAAGTCCATCATGTTCATAGGTTCATAGGTTCATTGGTAGGTACTAGGCTATTGGCCCTAGGGCCTATACAAGCATAGCCAAAAAGGTATCCTGGCTTTTGCCACCCAGGAAAATTATTTTCCTGTGCCCCAGTCAAGCAGAACCACAGAAGTGATCCCCGGAGTGAATTTCCTATTACCCATTCAATCATCAAGATTTTTCTTGAAGAGTGCTAATGAGGAGCTCTGTTTGACATAGACAGGTAGTCTGTTCCAGAGTATGGGAAATCTCTGGGACAGGAATCTATCCCTCCAGCATGTTCTGTTTATTGTGGTGGCAAGGTTTAGGTCCCTACAGCATGTAGCTCGGTGGGATTGGGATTTCTTTAAGTGGAACATGTCCAACAGCTCTGGGTTTGACATAGCTTTGTATGTTAGGCAGAGATCACCTCTGAATAGGTAATATGCGATGGAGTAAAGCTGGAGTTTTTGAGTTAGTCTGCGTAAGGCATCTGTTTGAGGCCAGTAATCCTCTTTGTGAGGTATTTTTGTGGCCTTTCCAGTTGTTGTAGAAGTCTTGTGAGGTACATTCCAAAAGGGGCATTGTACTCTATAATGGGTCTAATGAGTGATGAGTAGAGAGGAACAATGACCTCTTTTTTTCTGGATGAGAAACCTTTTGTGATGATGTGTGCCAAGTCCAGTTTTTTATTTGTAGTGTTTGCGACTGGAAACAGACTGCCTGCCTTGCTTGGATTACTTTCAAATACTTAGTAATACTGTAGAATTATATATTTTCTATTATTACTTTTTGACTTGATGAGTTTACGTTCGCTACTTCTACTACGATTGTCTGATCTGATTAATATACAGTGATTAACTAGAAATATATGGACTGAAAATCTTCCACACAGAGACGTTTCTTACACTGTTTTATACATAGAAGGATTTCTTGACCAGATGTGATTATCAAAGGAGACACTACTGTCCACCTGTGTCCCAAGGTCTCTTATCACACTTTTGGTATTAAGTAGACTACCGCCTATGTGGTAGTTCATGGGTACAGAGTTTTTACCAAAGGGGATGACGATGTACTTTTTGGCATTGAGCCTGAGACCATGGCTTTGACACCAGGCATCTGTCTCAGTGAGGCCGTTTTGTAGGATGTCCACATCATTAGGAGTTTCGATTATGGCTCCTAGTTTGCAGTCATCTGTGAATTTAGTTAGTCAAAGACCTTCTGTGTTAGCTTGTACTTCAGAGAAGTAGATACCAAACAGGAGAGGACCCAAGACTGAACCCTGTGGTACTCCACTTGTCACTTGTCTGAAGTCTGATTTGGAGTCTGCTACTTTCACAGTGTGGGTTCTGTCAGTAAGCCAGTTGGCAACCCACCTTGTGACATAGAGATTTATACCTAGTTTAGTGAGTTTATCTATAATTCCAGAGTGGGGGATGGTGTTGAACGCCTTGGTGAGATCTAGATAGGCTGTGTGAACCACCTTACCCTCATCTATGGCTTTGATGACTACTTCAAAGAAGTCTATCAGGTTTAGAAGACATGATCTGCCTTTTACAAACCTGAACTGTGGGGCTCCCAGAGTTTGGAGATCTCCAATATCTTTGTTTATGGGTTCCATGACGATATGTCCCATGGCCTTGCAGACCTGGCTCGTCAGGCTAATAGGGCGGTAGTTCCCGGGGTCTGTTGTGCCCCCCCCCCCCTTTGTGGAGTGGGATAACCGTCATGGTATGCAATTCAATGGGCACAAAGCCTGAGGTGAGGCTATGATTGAACATGGTACTTAAGTGGGGTGCCAGTTCATTCTGCAGTTCGTGTAGAAGGCAGCCTGGGATGTTGTTAGGTCCCATGGTTGCTGTGTTCTTGGCTTTGGAGAGTGAGGTTTTTACCTGTACAACCGTGATTACAGGAACTTTGCATTCTTCCGGTATAAAGATGAGCCCTTTAGGGGGTGAGAGGGGGGTAAAATTAGCACTGAACCTATCTGCCAGGATGTTGGCAATATCAGTTGGTTCTGTATATTTAGTGTCATTGTGCTGTAACTCAGAGCAGATCTGAGTGTTGCCATTGAGATTCTTGACATAGCTATAGAATTCTTTGTGGTTGTCTTTAGAATCAGTGGCGATTTTGTTTTCATAATTAGCTTTGGGGGATTTTATGAGGGATCTCAGCTTCTTACTGAGTCTGACCAGGGAGCTCCTCCAATCATGGGATTTTAATCTTTTTTGCAACAGTTTCTTTCTTCTGTTGTAGAGTTTGTTTATGTCAGAAGACTACCAGATTGGCTTCCTTTTTTTGAAGGATAGCATATTGTTTCTGTTAGGGATAGCATGATCCATGCACTTGTGTAAGTGCTTATAAAGTGCATTTGTGTAGGATTCAGCAGTCATACCTCAATTGTCCATCTGCATGAGTGTTGTGAAGTTTGCCACTTCTGTCTTAAGAAGCGTGAAGTTGGCTTTGGAGAAATTTTTTACAGTCGTTTTCCTAATGGGGATGGGAGTGGGATATGGACGTCTAGGGTGATTAGCTTGTGATCGGATCTGACCAACAACAAGCTGACCTCTGGTGTGGAACACCGGTCACCAATGTTGGTGATGACCAGGTCTAGGATATTGCTGCCCCTGGTGGGGGTGTGGATAAGTTGTTCCAAGGCATTGGAATTGATGATTTCCAGAAAACGTTGAGCAAAAGAGCTGGTATATGAGTAGTTTTCCCAGTTAATGGTAGGGTAGTTGAAATCACCCATTATTAGAGTGTTGGGTTGTACCTTAATATTTTCCAGTGTATCAAGAAAAGAGGAGTGGGAATCCTGGGGCATGGTGGGGGGTCTGTAGCAAGCTACAATCTGGATTGCAGTTTTGCCAGAGTTAGGTGAACTTGGATAATCTCAGATGCATTATGCTGAGAAACTAGCTTGGAGGTGTGGATATCCTTAATGAATATGGACACGCCTCCACCTTTAGTGTTTCGGCCCGGGTTTGGTGGCCGAAAGGTGTGATATGAATTATAGCCTGATAATGCAGGGGTGCTCTCTGGAGCTTTGAACCAGGTCTCTGTCATTGCACAGATGTCAGTGCTCTCCATTTTAAGGAGTGCCTCGAGTCAGTACATTTTGAGGTTTAGCCTTCTAGCATTGAGTAGCATTACCCTCAGATTTTGCTTACTTGTACCTGTTACGGTGGTGAATTTGTCATTTGAACCTTGCCTAAAAAAGGCACTATAGGGGTGGAAAGAGCCTTTGCCAGTATCCGGAATCCCAAGGGCAACAGGTGCAGGCCATCTCTGGCAAAGCAGCATGGTCTGCCGATCATGTCATCCCAGGCAGACAGATTTTTGGCCTTGTACTGTGGTATCATTCTGGGTGACGGCAGGATGCTACTCAGGGCTAGGGTCATACCTGCTTGGGCTACAAGATCAGAGAGCTCCTCCCTGTCTCTTTTCATGTAGTGCAGGGAGGTACGTCTCAGGTCATTCATACCAACATGGACAATGACAGAGTCATATTTGTACTTTTTGTGGAGTGACCTGAGTGCATGCATTATGTGGCAGATCCTGGCACCTGACAGGCGGCTGACAGTAACTTTCTCCTTGTTTAGCCTGGTGAGTGGAACACCAGTGTACCTGACTATAGAGTCACCTATGACTAGAGTGTTGGGTACGTTATGCCTTATGGGCTGTAGTTGAGTGGCACACTGAGTATGTGGGCTATGTGTCATATGGGTTGTTACTGTTAGCTTAAAAGACCACTGCTCTAATCTCACCCAGTATATTTCTCTACCTATCCTGATCTTTCTGAAGATAAACTAGGTAAGCTTCTAGCTGTGTACTTCATGAAGTTAGACCCAGATCTCAGTCCAGTTGTCAGGCCAGACCAGAAAGTTCCAGTAGTTATGCAGAACAGAGTCAAAGCTGAGTCAGACAAAATGGTGCAACAAGGTGTAATTTGTCCAGTCGATGAGCCAACTGAATGGATATCTTTCATAGTGGTAGCTCATAAGAAAAGCTCAGATGATATCAGAATATGTATTGATCCATGAGAGTTGAACAAGGCACTGAAAAGACCTTATCATCCAATGCATACAGTCAAAGAAGTTGCAGAACTCATGCTAAATGCCACTGTTTTTTTCTGTTTTAGATGCAAAGAGTTTATTTTGGCAAATTTTACTTGACAAGAAATCCTCATTGCTAACTACGTTCAGTATTCTGTTTGGCAGGTACAGATTTTTATGAATGCCATTTTGGATAAATTCTGCCAGAGAAGTATTTCAAGGTGCAATAGAGCAATTTTTTTCTGGATATCCTTGTGCTATTATAGTAGATGGTACTCTTGTAGGAGGTAATGGTGAAGCTGAGCATGACAGAAACCTTGAGAAAGTTCTGGAAAGAGCTTGTCAAGTGAATCTTAAGCTGAATCCTAAGAAGTGCAAGTTAAGGTTATGAGAAGTTACTTATGTAGGTCATCTGTTTACCAGTTTAGCCTTCTGTCCAGATCTTTCAAAGCAAACATCTATTCTTGAGATGCTAGCTCCAGACAATGTTCAAGCCTTTCAATGCTTTCTTGGCATGGTTAACTATCTAGGCAAGTTCATTCCAAATTTAAGCCAACTAGCAACACCGCTTAGAGAGCTAACATGCAAAGATGTATCCTGGTCATGGTTGGAACAACACCAAAAAACATTTGATGTTCTGAAACCGAGAATTGCCAGTCCACCAACTCTCAGGTACTATGATGTTCGCAAACCAGTTACTCTTTCCTGTGATGCTTCAAAATTTGGTCTCGCTGCAGTCATTCTCCAAGAGGGTCAATCTGTTGCCTATGCATCCAGATCGCTAACCCAAACTGAAATGCAGTATGCTCAGATAGAGAAAGAACTTTTGGCAATTGCGTTTGCATGTTTGAAGTTCCACAATTATATTTATAGTACACCTATCCAGATCGAAACAGACCATCAACCTCTAGTCACTATTTTGAGAAAGCCGATGCATTCAGCTCCAGCCAGATTGCAACATATGATGTTGAGACTGCAGAAGTACAATTTCAATCTTGTCTACACAAAAGGGAAACTTCTTTATCTTGCTGATACATTATCCAGATCACCCACAAATACCACTGAAGAGCATGACAATGAGAAACTTGGCTTTGAAGTCATGGAAGTAAGCAATCAGCTTAGAAGTCATACAGCCTCAGATCCTGTTTTACAGAAGCTCAACCACTTTATTGATCAAGGATGGCCATCAAAGCAATCTAGTTTACCTCAAGAAGTGCAGCCTTATTTTTCTTACAGAGATGAGATTTTGTCTGGTATTGTTATGAAAGGTCTGAAAGTAATTGTAACAAAGTCGTTGCAGCCAGAGTATATTATTATCTTGCATCATGGCCACTCAGGAACCAATTCTACAAAAAGGAGAATGAGAGGACCAGTGTTTTGGCCTTGTATGTCACAAGACATTGAGAGAGTACTTTCACCTTGTTCTGTATGTAATAGTACAAAGCCACATCAACAGAATGAACCACTTCAGCTAAACCGGATTCCTGAACTACTTTGGTCGACAGTAGCCACTGATATTTTTGAGTGGAGTGGTCAACATTACTTGGTTTTAGTAGTCTCTTATTCCAATTGGTTCAAGATTGACCTACTTCCTAAACTAGCATCCAGTACTGTCATTACTAAGATGAAGCATCATTTTGCCATCTATGGTAGTCTGCACAAAGTTATTTCTGACAATGGTACACAGTTTACTAGCCAGCAATTCAAAAGATTTGCCAAAGAGTGGGACTTTACTCATATCACAAGTAGTCCTGAGTACCCAGAGTCAAATAGTTTGGCAGAACATGCAGTTCAAAGTGTGAAACAGTTACTTGAGAAGTCGAAACGAGACAATAGTGATATATTCCTGAATCTCTTGAATCTCAGAAGCATTCATTGTGATAAATATCTTAGTTCACCTGCCCAGACTTCTGTTGAGACAAACCAGAACTACCTTACCAATCAGCAGTAGTTTATTGGTTCCAAGTGCCAAGAATAACAGATCTGTGAAAGCCCATCTGTTAAAGAAACACCTTGCCCAGAAGTCTTTTTACCATAAGTTGAGAAAAACCACAAAATCCATTACATGAAGGAGAGACAGTGAGAATGCAAACATGCGAAATTTATGATTGGATTGGAGTCATGAAGAGTATTTGCCCAGAGCCAAGATAATACATTGTGGAATCACAAGGAGCAGAGTTTAGGTGGAATCAGAAACATTTGATGCCGATGTCCTAGCCTGTACCACAGCACACAGCATGTGAGAAAAACTCTTTATCTCAGAGTGAGTTGTGCAGTGTTCCAGCTCCAGAGGATGTTGCAGTAAATATCCCTGTTCCTGAGATGAATCCCAAATATTCTGGCATGAATAGTTCATGGAAGACTGTCCCTGTTGCTAGATCCTATTGTAAATACTATGTTACTAGATCAAGTAGTATTTCCAGATCATGTTACAGATACATGGCAACTTGGACATGAACATTGCATTTGTTACTAATGTCTATATATTATTGCACGTCTTGCTCTAATATCTTTTCTCTGAAGATAATCTATTTAAGAGGGAGGATGTAGATCATTGTGCGTGCGTGTGTGTGTGTGTGTGTGTGTGTGTGTGTGTGTGTGTGTGTGTGTGTGTGTGTGTGTACAACTTTAAGAAGCTTTCTAGGGGCTTGCACAAGTGTATAAATACTGAGCATGTGCAAGCTTGACAGCCATTTTGTAGTAAGCTGTTGAGGTATAAGCATGCATGTCTGTGTAGTCTGGTCAGTTAATCACTTTGCTTATATTTTGTAAGGCTGCTATCCATCCTGATGTGTTTCTATGTAATAAAGCATATAAATGAAGTACACCACCTGTTCATCATCTATACTATAGAGGGACATGTGACACTAGTGTTACATATACTAATAGTGTATAGAGATCATAGACTGAACTTGTTAGGAGCAATATAAAAACAATCCATTACCTGTGGTATGTATGTGGTAGTCATCCACTAAAGACAGTATTATTGGGTGGCATGCAGTTTGCAACTTTATTGCTGCTCATTTGGGATTTACAATTAAAGACATTTTTGTGTTTTTACATGTGGGGAAGGGAACCTTTTGTGATATCACCTTTAAGAACTACTTTTATTAGACAGTGTTTTTGATATTAAGAAAATGTATGACAATATGGGGTTGTGGAATTGATCCTGGGAACTATAGATTTTGCTCTCTACGCAGCATGGTAAGGTGAAGCATATTACTAGTGTCATTTCTATTAATGCTCATAGAACAAATATGTACTACATAGGACAGTCTAAAGTTTTTTTGGGGGTTCCATATCGCATCTGGTTCAAAATTGTGATTAGCGACATTGTAGTCAGTGTGGTGTGATTAGCAACATTGTAGTCAGTGTGGTGTGATTAGCAACATTGTAGTCAGTGTGGTGTGATTAGCGACATTGTAGTCAATATGATGCTCTAGGCCATTCTGCTTCTAATTGCACTCCTTCTTGTTGGAAATGTAAAACTGGTGGGCATTTTTGGTCTGACTGTCCTAAGTTACTTACAAAAGATGCGGAGATATTAAACAAATTATGCAGGATGCTAAACATAAAAACAATATATCAGGGGCTGAGGAGTCTCCTGGGGAAAAGGTTATAGTGCAGCATATCAAGGTTGTGCAAATATTAGATACAGAAATAGTGTCTGATAGCGATTTTGAAACATACCTTGCAAGCAACAGTAGAGCCCATAGAGTAATGGAGGGTGAAAGAGTGTGATGGCACTGATGATGTCCAATGTTCTGGAAATGAGGAAATGGGTGAAAATAGTACCACTATTGGAAGACAGTACAAAAAGGGGGAGCTGAGACAACTGGCTAAAAGCATTCTGTTAAGAAAGGAAAAGGATAGCTTGTTATTAGCAATTTAAATGTGAACACCTTGATTAATGATCATTACAGACTGCAGAGTTTACCATTTTTCTATGCAGGCAGGGGTGGAATAATTTTTTGCCCGATATAAGATTACTTACTAATTTGCAAAAAACAGACTAAGTTTGCTTGGGGGAATAAACGTGTTTGGAAATTTAGAAGAGATTTATACTCTGGTAGAGCTAATTTGTTTAAATCCAGATTTTTTTGTTGTTGTTAGATATATTAATTGCTATTCCAGGATGAATTCTTATTATTGATATGCATTCCTGGGTGGGGATTTCTACATTCATTTCAGTTTTTTCTCCTACTAGTAAGAAAATCAAGGGAAGATGTATTTTGTGCATTTTTTAAAGTGTTAATTGTCCCGTTATTGTTGTAAGACACTGGAACTACCAGATGAGAGCCTACAAAAAAAGTGCAGATGCAAAGTTACTGCATGAAATATTATACTCTAACAAACCTGTTTTAGGATCTTACGCAGGGCCCAGTTATCAGAGAGGCAGATTATCTACTGAGATTGATTATTTTTCTTGTGCAAATTCTTTTTCTTTAATTTCTTCTGTTCTTATTCATGTAAATATAGCTGAACAAATGGTATTGTTTTTGAGCTTGTTAGCAATGTATCTAGTTTAACAGTTGGTAAAGCATTAAGGTGTCAGTAGCTGCCCAATGAGATCAAACGATGTCTCCCACCATCAGAGGCAGCCCCTGGTGCTTCACTCTAGGCCAGTTCAGTGCATTGGCTTATTAACAGTAACTGCTGCTTCCCATGTTGTGTCACCGCTCACAAAGCAAAGCTGGAGTGTCCTCTCCAGGGCACAGGCCTGAGCAAGGAATTTGAGTGAACAGTTGATGCCCAGCAGCAGGTTCCCCCTCTACACACCACTGAGATAATCCAAGAGGAGAGGCAAGTCAGTACAACTTGGCATCAGTGTTGTAGCAAGAGCTGCCAGAGTGAGGTCAAATACAACCGTAAACTGCCTTAGGGGCTCCCTCTACAGATTTTTCCCTGGGGTTTACTCCTAAAGCCTTCACCATAACTAGGTATTGCTGCAAGGCAGCAGGGTTTTTAAGTTAGAGTTTGCCTTCTCCTTGGTGGGTTGCCTTCCCAGGCTAATGAGTCTCATCTGCCCAAAGCAACTGGTTTTAAGGCACCAGTCACCTGCCTTTGCCCCTTCTCCTGTCAGTACAAATGGTTTCACCGGACCTAGAAACTAAGCCACAGATGAAGGCCGGGAGCTGGATTTGGGTTGTCAGATACTATTAGAGGTGCATGCCATTGGAGCATTTTATAGATAGTGGAAGCCTATCCCCACTGCCATCCCTGGCTATGACCTGCCTTAAGCTGGGCAGCCCTCAGCCAAATAGGTGCTGCCTCATCAAGGTCCACATGCTCTACTGGTTGTGTGGGGCTTACAGAACCCCTAACAGGTGGATTGTTAACTATACACCTGGAAAAACAAAAAAGCAACAAAATAAACCAGCCTTTAGGCTAGGCACATGGAACAGAAGGACAATGACTCCAGCCCATATGGAAGATCTACAGACCATTAGAGATACTTGGAAGACAGCAGTCATTAAAAACAAGTTGAGCAGATTGCAAATGGACATTGTGGTTTTCCTGGAAATAAGGCTGCTGTCCACCGGATGTCTCAGGGAGAAAGACTTTACTTTTTTATTTCTGGCATGGGAAGCTTCCAGAAGAGACCAGGGAACACTGTGTTGGGTTTGCAATCAGAAACAGCCTTGTTGGCTCAGTCATACCACCAAATATGGGAAATGATAAACTGTTAAAAATTCATCTACTAACACCAGTGGCCATCATACCTCTCAACCTCTTAGTGCAAGAAATCTGGACAAAGCCCAACAAAATGTGTGAGACAAAGGCCCAACAATAGGGACATATTTGAAATATTGCTCTTTTAAACTTTGAAAGTTGCTGGAGTAACAGGATTTATTTTAACATACATTTCCTAAAGGATATGAAATCTGAAATATGTATGTCATTATTTAGTGACTTCAGTCCTCATAGCATCCAAGTGATTTGCCAAAAAAACACAAATTTTATGAGGAAAAGACTAAAATATGAGCCAAAAATCTCGACAGTCTGTGAAAATCTGGACAGTTGAGAGGTTTGGTGGCCATGGACAACATTTTGTCTATGCTCCTACTTTAACTTGTACCCAGGAAGTCAAAGACAAATTCTATGACAAACTTAGTGCTGCCATTAGAGAGGTCCCTTCCCATGAACCATTATTCATTCTTGGTGATTTTAATGCCAGAGTTGGCAATGACCATCACAGCTGGCCATCTTGACTAGGACAGTTCGGAATAGATAAGAAGAATGAAAATGGACAGCGCCTCCTTGAACTTTGTTCCCAATATGACCTCTGCATAACCAACACCTTCTTTAATGTCAAGCCCCAGCACAAAGTTTTATGGCAGTACACAAGATTGAAACATTGGCATCAACTTGACCTTGTCCTCACCAAACTCAGCAGTTTAGGTAGTATCAGGGTTACACTCAGTTACCACAGCACAGACTGTGATACTGACCACTTGCTCATGTGAGTTAAGATGAACATCCAGGGAAGGGAGGCCATGCATGGACATAGGCAAGACTTGTGACCCTTCAAAAGTACCCAAGTTTGTTCAGGTACTTGAAGAGGCTTTGCTTGAATGACACCGATACCAACAAGGGATGGGAAAAACTATGGGATGCTATATATAACACTGCAATATGTATCTTTAGGAAGGAGCAGTCAAGTGTGCTGATTATTTTGAAGCCCACACTGAAGTGTTGATACCTCTGATTGAGAAGAAGAGACAGGAATTGGCTGCATACAGGTCCTTGCCCAATGAGAACTTGCAGGCACTCTGGTTTGCTTGAAGTCAAGTAGAGCAGGTAGCTTGGTGGTATCCAAATGATTATTGACTCCAACTATGCTTCAAGATTCAGCAGGCAGCAGACACTGGTAACGTGAGGAATGTATGCTGAGATCAAGCAAGCCATCAGCTCATCACAGAGGAAGATCAGTCTACTTAAGTCAGCCACAGGTGAAGTCTTGAAGGACAGAAGCAAGCAGATAGAATGCTGGGTGGAACACTACTCACAGCTGTATGCCTGAGAGACCATAGTTATGGAAAGAGCCCTGAATGCCATTGAGCAGCTGCCAAACTATTACTGAACACGATGTTGCACCCACCTTGGAGGAACTCAGCAGTGCACTAAAAGCATTTTCATCAGGAAAAGCCCCAGGGAAAGATGGTATTGCCTCAGAAATCCTTAAATGTACCAGTGGTACTCAGACCTGTGTGCAATACTTTGCCAATGGTGGAAAAAAGCAAGATTTGAGGGATGCTAACATAGTTACTATCTATAAGAATAAGGGTGACAAAAGTGATTATAACAACTATCATGGCACCTCCCTTCTCTGCACTGTGGGGAAGCTGTTTACATGTGTTGTCCTGAAAAGGCTCCATGTTCTTGCAGAGAGAGTTTACCTTGAGTCTCAGTATGGGTTCAGAGCTGGACAGTCTAATATAGACATGGTTTTCTATATCAGGCAACTACAAGAAAAGTGCAAGGAGCAGAAAAAACTTCTGTGTATTGCCTTCATTGATCTGACCAAGGCATTTGACTCCATCAGTAGGAAAAGTCTGTTTACAATTCTGGAAAAGATTAGCTGTCCTTCACTACTGCTTAGCGTTATCAGGGCCTTCAGTGGAGGCATGAAGCAAACCATCATGTACAACGGATCCATATCCAAACCTTTCGAGATTGTCAGTGGAGAAAAGCAGGGCTGTGTATTGGCTCCAACATTGTTTTCCATCTTCTTTTCAGTTCTGTTGAAATTTTCTTTTGGAACTTCTACAGAAGGTATCTTTCTACAAACCAAAATGGACATCAACCACTTCAAACTGTCAAGATTTAGATCAAAGTCCAGGGTGCTTAGAAAGCATCTAAGGGAGTTCCTGTTCACTGATGACACAGCTACTGTGTCTCACACTTAGCAAGAACTTCAGTCACTCATGACTCACTTTTCTGATACATGTATGTAATTTGGCCTCATGATCACTTTAAAGCAGACCCAGGTGATGGGCCAAAATGTGGGCAATAAGCCATCAATCATGATGACTGACTATGAGCTGTAGTTTGTTCATAATTTTGTGTGCCTAGGCTCTACGAGCTCTAACAACTTGTCGCTTGATAGTGAGATCAACAACTGCATTCAAAAAGCTGCCACAACATTTTGCAGGCTGACAAAGAGACCATGGGCTAATACGTTCATTGTACACAGCCTGTGATTTGAGCATATTATTGTATGCCAGTGAAACATGGACTCTATGCTCAAAACAGGAGCAGCAACACAATATATTCCATATGCAGTGCCTTAGGCACATACCTGGTAACTCATAGCAGGACAAGATCACCAACAGCGCAGTGACTGAGAGGACAGGCACCACCTCCATGTTCACCCTCCTAAAAAAGAGAGGTATGCATTGCTTGGGTCATGTCTCACACATGATGGATGGCCAAATACAAAAAGACCTCCTGGAGTTTGGAAAGAAGCCAAAAGGATGACTCAAGTTGCACTACAAGGACATATGCAAGCGTGACTTCAGCCCTATCTCCATCAGTGTGAACACCTGATATTCTCTCACCTTAGACAAGACTTCTTGGAAACAGAAAGAGAAAGTGAAGGAAGCTCTCACCATGTATGAAACCACCTTGGCAGGGAGAACAGAGGATAAGAGAGCCCTCCAGAAGATCCATGCCTATGAAACCAGACTGATATCTGCCTACTGCTCTTTAGAGTATGGAAAGGACTGCCACTTTTGGAATGGATTGTACAGCCACAGAAGATGCTGCTCAAATCAGTCCATAGGGATCAAAGGATGCCTATACCACTAAGGTATTAAAATGTTAAATAGATGGATGCATCCACTTTAATTGACTTTAGTGAAAACTAGCCATGCAGTACTTTTTATCAAACAAAACATAAAACTGTATTCTTTTTCTGTGGAAAAACTTCTCAGTAAAAAAAAAAAAAGAGGAAGAATAAGAAGTATTCCTTTGCTTAAAGGAATTATGCAATCTGCAAATTCTGACGTTTGCCTAAAAAGTGAGCGAGTTTTAGAAAAACAAACAACGGCTAAAAAAGATATTCTTTTAGCAACACAATGATATGTTATTCAAGGTTTTAGACAAGAAGTATCTCACTTTTTTAATATAAGGTTAAAAAGGTATTCTGAATTAACACTAGGGTTGCTTAACACCGATGGTGTTATGCTCATCATCCAGTCTGAAATAATGTAGGTAGTTGAGACTTATTTTCAAAATTTAGTTTCCTCGTGACACTATTGAAACACAATGGAATGTCGTTTACATTTCTCCAGATGACATTCTTTTTCTTCTTTTCCCAATTAGGGGTTGCCACAGAGGATCACCTGTCTGCTCATGATTGGCAGTGGAGTTTTACAGTGTCAAGTTGCGAGCCCAGCACCCAACCTTCCACAGAAGGCACACATGCACTCACACCTAGGGCCAGTTTAGAGTATCCAATCCACCTACAGCATGTCTTTGGGATGAAACCAGAGCACCCGGAGGAAACCCACACGACCACGGCGAGGACATTTAGACTGCGCACAGAAGACACCCCAGCCGAGGATCGAACCAGAGAACCTCTTGCTGTGAGGTGGCAATGCTAACCGCTGCACCACAGTGGCCATCCCATTTCTGCAGATTACATTAAGCTATTAAATGGCCATATATTTTTGTCAAAATTAGATTTTTGTTTTGCATGACTTTTCTGATGATTCTTCCACAGGAATAGATAGCATTACCTATGGGCTCTATAAAACTATGTCTGAGAGACAGAAGCTTATTTTTCTGCATTTATTAAATGAATGGCTAGATACAGATAACTAGTGAGTCTGTGTGTGATAGTGTTATGAGATTTCATAATTAAAAAGAAAGGGGACAAAGAAGATATTACCTTCCATGTATGAGGCTCATGTTCAATTCCCAGCCAATACAGCATGACATTTTGGGGTTGAGGTTTGACAAACTGATTAAGGTATTTACCTTACAAACGCAAAAGGCGAAGGGTTTGATTTTCAAATGGGATCACTGGCTAGGATTAAAATGTCCCACAGTGGGCCACAACTAGTACTAACCTTTGAACCTATTACATTAATAAACACAGACTATAATCTTTTCTGTACCATACTACAAGTTAGACTTAAGTCATGTTTTCTTAAATACATTTTATACAGGTCTTTGTGGAGTAAAGGGGTGAATGAGTGCAGAAATGTTAGTAGTGTTATGTGACATCATCAATAGTATTAGTCATACTAAGAAGCTGGAGTAAAGGGGTGAATGAGTGCAGAAATGTTAGTAGTGTTATGTGACATCATCAATAGTATTAGTCATACTAAGAAGCTGGAGTAAAGGGGTGAATGAGTGCAGAAATGTTAGTAGTGTTATGTGACATCATCAATAGTATTAGTCATACTAAGAAGCAAGGCCTGCATATTTAATGTGGTATCCAGAAAGACTTTGATACAATTTCACATAAAACTTTGTTGGATATACTGAAATCTTATACATGCAAATATTTCACGTACAGGCATTAATGCCCTTCTAGCCTGCAATACACCCAAATACTTGTTCCCATAATATGTGTTCAGTCTGTTCCTAAAAATATCAAAATTAGTACTTGCTTTAATGTAATATGGTAGTCTGTTCCTTGCATCAGCTACTCTGTCAGAGAACCAATTAGTACACTTCTCATTCCTATAGTGTCTTCTACATAGGTTGTCTGGTGATTCTCTAGTACTTTTTGATAACCCCAAACATTCCCAAAGGTAGTTGTCTCTAAATGCCCTATATACCTGAATAAGATCTCCTCTTAGATATCTATAAGAGACACTGTACAAGTTCAGATATTTTAGTCTTTCATAATAACTTAAATTTTTACATCCATAGATGACCTTGGTATATTTCTGCTGTACTGTTTCCAGTTTACTTATGCTTGTTTTCTTATACAGTTTCCATATTGTTATTCCATACTCAAGTTTAGTTCTAATGTAACCAACAAACAATAACTTCATCACTTTTAATTTCCTAGAGTTTATAAACCTTTTTATACAACCTATAGTTCTATAACTATCATTAAACAATTGGTTGATGCGATTAGAAAAACTCATAGCTTGATCTATTCATATACACAGGTCCTTCAACGAGTTTACAGTTTCATTCACTGTGTGCTGTACTAAATATTCATCTTTTAATTTATGTTTCCCAAATCTCATATGCTTAGTTTTTGATGTATTTATCAACATATTATTCTCTTGTGCTCAAATGGTCAATTTACTCAAGTTATCTTGCAGACATGCCTTATCTGTAACACATGTGATCAGGTTACCCCATTTCAGGTCATCTGCATATAGACTGTAGAACACCTCAGATGAAAATGTTAGGTCTGAAAGATACAATCTAAACATGTAAGGGCCTAGGACTGAACCCTGTGGACACCCTGACTGTAACCAAGAACTTCACCTATTCAGTTGCTGTATGACACTTGCCATGTCCTATCTGTAAGCCATGCAGCTATCCATCTTATCAAGAGTACATCAATACCAAGTTGTTCTAATTTATTGATTAGTGTTTTGTGTATGACCTTGTCAAATGCTGAAGTTAAATCTATATAAATTACATCACAGCAGAAGTTTTCATTCCTAGCTCTTATTATATTGTTATATAACATCATGTTACAGGTGGTAATAGATCTATTTTCAACATATACATGCTGATATTTGGGTTCAAGTCCCAACCTATCCAGTTCTGACAATAAATTTATCCAGTATTACCTTCTCCATTATTTTTCCACAACACAAAAGTAAACTTAAGGGTCTCTATGAATCTGGCTTTGTCCTACTCCCCTTTCTGTTAAAGGCAAGTTGAATAAACACATTTCTCCAATCTTGAGGAATCTCCCCATATTTATATGACCCAGTGAATAATAGATATAATGGTATCTTATTTTTTTAATTTCTCCAAATCTTTTGGGTTTCTAATACCATGACAGTAATAGACCCATTCCTAAGTCAAAGTATGACTAAAGTTCACAAAATTAGTATTGTTTCACTCTTTGATTTCAGCCAAAAGTGCTCTTCGCAGCACCTGAAGTGTGCCCAGTTATGACTCCTGCAAATCGTATGTAATTACATGTATCTAAATAAGACTGTAGACTTTTTATAAGACCCGTTGCTCCTACTACTATTGGAATTATCTGGGTATCTTTCTTCCACATTGCTCTCATTTCTGCTTGCAAATCTGATATTTTATGACTTTGTGTCTATCAGTGCACAGGACACTGTAGTCACTGGGTGTGGCAATTTCAATGATCAATGCTACTTTTGTCTTCTTTTCTTGGACCACTATATCTGGTTTTCTAGCATCTGTCTTTTGAACTGTTGGTAATGGATGATCCTATATGATGTAGACCATCATTTTCTATAATGCTTTGTGTCTCATGTTTCCAGTGTTTTTCAGCCATGTCAGTACCAGTGCAGCAGTCTCGCCACATTATTATGCCTTTCAGTATATAGTCCTTCTGCCATTAGTATGTCGCAACCAGCAACAAGGTGTGCAACTGTTTCCAATTCTGTTTTGCAAAACCTACATTTGTCTGTTTCTCCCACATGTTCAATAGACTTTCTAAACCAATGTGTACATAGGCCACTGTCCTGTGTCGCTAATATTAACCTTTCATCTTTTGGTTTGAATTCACCTGTCCTTAACCATTCATGCATTCATTTCTGATCAACATGAGGTTCTTCCAGAACTTTTCTATACGTGCAACTATATTTATTTATTTATTTATTTATTTATTCATTTTACATTTGTTGACCGGGATAGTCCGACTGGATGCATGTCCATTTTCAGCAGATGCCCGGGGAGAAAAGCTCCAAGGGAAAGCAGATACAGCATTACATAATACCAGAATTACATATTACAAACAGACTATTTACAGAAATTACATAAGTAAGCAAGTTAAACAAGTTCCACAGGTTAGAGTTAATCCTGAGCGCAAGTCAGGATTAAATTAAATTACACAGTAAACTGGTTAACAGATTTTTACACATTCTAGAGAGAGTTAGCTAGGCTTGATACATTGATATAGCCAGTTAAGAGACAAATGTTGTTTGAGTCTAGTTTTAAATTGACCTAAGGTGGAAAGTAAGATAATATCAGCTGGAAGACAGTTCCAGGATCTACTTACAGAGTTTGCAAAGAGAGAGTCACCGGCTGTGTTATTAATTTTGCTAGTCTGAATTAGTAGTTTGTTAGAGGATCGAAACGGTCTAGGATTGTTATAGGGGGTGATAATATTTTTAAGTGCAGGAGTATTGTCCGGATTATAGAGGATTTTATAGGCCATAATCAGTTGGTTATACTGGATTAGGCTGGGTAGTTCAAGCCACCCAAGCTGATTTAGATTGATGCAATGATGTGTCCTAAAAGGCAGCCCAGTGGCAAACCTGGCTATGTGGTTGTAGCAAATTGAGAGTTTGTTAAGGACAGTCTTGTTTAAATTCAAGAGTAGAGGGGATGCATACAGAAGAGTTGAAAGAAGGTGAGAGCGAGCTATGGCAATTTTAGCTGGAGGGGTTAGGAAGGTTTTTATTCTGTAAAGTGACCTTAGTTTTTTATTGATGGTTTTGATAATTTGGTTAACATGTAGGTCAAATTTTAGATTATTGTCTATGATGACATCTAATAGTTTTGTAGAGGGATCAGGGGAGATTATTGTGCCATCATTTGAATTTATGGTAAAGGTGAAAGCGGTGGACCTATGTGTTGGTGAAAATAACAGCATTTTAGTTTTTTTTTGGGATTTAGGATCAGACGATGTTCAGAAAGTCAGTTTTCTATTGTATTAAAGGTGGTCTGGGTAGCTGACCATAACTCTATTGGAGATGTGGCTGAGCAAATCAGAGTAGAGTCATCAGCATATTGGATACAGCTGACTTTTGGGATGACAGTATAAATGTCGTTAATGAAGATGGAGAACAGCAAGAGCCCTAGTATAGAGCCTTCTGGTACTCCAAGGGTGTTAGGTAGAAGGTTAGAGAGTTTGTTCTGCCACAGGACAGCTTGCTGTTGACCATTCAGGTAGGATTGAAACCATTGAAGGGCTCTAGTATCTAGACAGAATGTTTGCAGGGTGTGGATTAAATGTTGATGATCAGCCATATCGAATGCCTTGGAAAGATCCAAGAAGAGGGCTGAGGATATATAACTATTGTTGCGATTATGGTTTATGGTATTGGTAAAGGCTAGGAGGGCTGAAGTAGTGCTGTGATGAGGACGGAAGACATGCTGAGTGTCTGCCATAAGGTGATTCTGGATTAGGTGGTGCATGAGTTGTCTATGAATAAATTTTTTCATAATCTTTGCAAGTGGAGAGAGTATAGCTATTGGCCTATAATTGGAGAATTCAGTAGAGCTGCCTCCTTTGTAAAGTGGGATTACATAGGATATTTTCCAGATGGTGGGAATTTTAGCTTCTACTATGGTTCAATTGATTAATATTGAGACGGGGTAAGCAATAGCATCAGCTGATTTTTGTAGATACTCGGCAGGGAGTTGATCAGCAGAAAGTGTAGTGGGTTTTAATTTTTTGATCAAGGTATGGATAGGTGAAGTGGCAACTGGTTGGAAGCTGAATGCGAGTAGGTTTCTAGGGGTGTTACTTTCAGGACCAGGTGAGCTAGGAGGTAGTTGGCTAGCTAGGACTTGAATTGTCTCAGTAAAGAATCGGTTAAAACTGTCAGAAACATCTTCAGGGGTTTTATCAATAGTAGCAGCAGGGATTGGGGTTGAAGTTTGTCCAGGATGTAGTAGATTATTTAAACCTGCCCAAAACATTTGAGGGTTATTTTGATTTACTGTCTGTAAATTACAGTGGTATTGTTTTTTGTCTTGTAAAATGGATTTTTTTTAGTTTTGTTCCTGGATTGCCTGTATTTAATGTGATCTTGGGGGTCTTTAGAAGAACGCCATAAAGCCCATGCTTTGTTTCTAAGGGTAATTTTGAGTTTAGACTCTTTAGAAAGCCATGGCGCAGTTTTTGCCTTGGTTTTCTTTGAACGAACAGGTGCATGCAAATCAAGGATCTCAAGGAATTTGTTGTTAAAGTATGCTACTGCTTCCTCTAAGGGGAATTGTTTTAGAATAGACCACTTGCATGAGTTTAGTTCTTGTTGGAATTTGGCAGGGTCAAAGTTTTTATTGTTTCTAACCTTTCTGAGTAAGGGTTGTTGGGAATTAATGGCTTTGTGCTTAATTACATATGTGAGAAGGTGATTGCTTAGGCCATCAAGGAGGGTACCAGAGGTGTACAGTTGGGGGTGACTATTTATGAGTACCCAGTCAAGTATGCTTTCTTTTTGGTTGGGTTTACCTATCCTGGTAGGGGTGGATATAATTTGTGTAAATGCATGCAGGTTAATATGGGTGGTTGGGGATTCTGAGGAACAGGTGCCCCAGTCTATGTTAACGTCTCCAAGTAGTAGGGTTTCTTGGGGGTAATGACATGATAGCCAGTGCAGGATATCTTTAAGTGTAGATATATTGTTACCTGGGGGAATGTACATACAGATGATATTAATGCATTTATTTTTATTAAGTTGCAATTTGGTGGCAAGAATCTCCGAGTTATTAATCTGAGGTGTTTTGTTTACATCTATGGTGACATTCAACTCAGATTTATAGAGTACAGCTACCCCACCCCCTTCCTCGAAGCACGATCCAGCCTGTGTATGTTATGCCCAGGTGGTAACACTTCATTGTCTTTAGTGTTAGGTTTTAACCAGGTTTCAGATAAACAGAGAATCTCAGGGGAGTGGACATCCAGAAGTGCATGCAATTCATGTACCTTGTTATTAATGCTTCTAATATTGAGATGACAGGCTAGGAGAGAGTTAATTGGCCTATTAATTGTAGGTTTGTAGCTTAGATTGTAAGTAGAGGGGGTATGTGTATCTGAAGTGGGTGGGCCAGGGTTGGGGTGAATATCACCACCAAGTATTAGGTTGAGTCTATACTTGGTGATGAACTTCAGGAATTTGTTTATTAGTTTGTAGTAGTATTTGGATCTAGAGCTAATGTGCCTGGGGTTGAGATGTTGATACACTGAACAAGATGTTGGATAGGATCTGGTACTGTAAGTTTGATTGAAGGTAGGAGGATTTATGCAGTTTCCACATTTCTTGCCTTCTCATCTGGTCTTTCACCTTATATTCTTTCTTTTGTTTTTTGGCACATTCAGTTACTGCCTGGGTTTTTATCTATTTCTGGTTTGATTTCCATTCCTGCTTGATGCTGATATGCTTCTGTTAGATTAAGCAGAGAAGTCATCTTAGATTTATTCTCCTCATGTTTCAAATCTTTCACTACATTTGGGTCTTGTGAGGTCAGCAGATAGTGTGCAGTCCCATGATTACAGATCTATACATGTAATCAATTTCAAGGAGGCCCATCCCGCCTTCAGAATGGGGAATATATAATCTTGGTATGCACTGATGTTTATAAATCATTTGGTGAGCATGAAGCATCCTTCTCGTTTTCCTATCTAATCTATCCAGCATGTATGGGGCCAGTCATTCATCCCAAAACTGTAAGTTAGTACAGGAAAAGTAAACTGGTTTATAGCTTGGATTTTATTCCAAAATGTCAGTGCTGTTTTCAGGATTAATTTAAGCCTTCTGAAATATTCCTTACTAAGTTTTATTCACATTTGTTTGTGTTTTATTGTTGATACATCATCAATTCCCAAATATTTATACACTCCTTCTTGCTCAAGTTCTTTTAGATCACGTTCCTGTCCCAAACTGGTGTTTTCCTGGTGTTGCAGTTTTCCTGCTTTAAAGGTTGCTTTTGCACACTTATCAAGACCAAATTACATTCTTATATCATCTGAAAAAGTTTTGACAACTTGCAGTTGTGCTTTCAGTTTCTCATCTGATGAGCTGTACAGTTTTAGATCATCGACAAAGAGAAGATGAAAAGTCTTTACACTTTGTTGTTTTCTAGAAGCCAAATTATAGCCATGGCCTAAGCTCTTAAGTAGACACCTTAATAGGTTAAGGGCAAGGCAGAATAGCAGTGATGACAAAGAGTCACCCTGGAATATCTCCCTCTGAATTTTTATCCCTGGGATAATAATTTGTCCTTTATCATGGCTTAATTGCAAAGTGGTCTGCCGCTGTTTCATGGTCACTGTAATGTAGTCGATTAGTGTAGGATGTATCTTATGCATTTTTAAGCACTCTTTTTTCCCATGAATGTGGGCTACTATCAAATGCTTATAGTGCTTAATGATTGCTTATAATGCAAATAATCAAATGCTAATGGTACTATAAGTTCTTGCTGAAATGTTCTCAGGTCATTGTTACTAACTGCATCCCCTCCCTGTGCTTTGTTTGGATCCACTTTACACAGTTCTTTTTCAATATAGTTTAACTGGATTCCAGTATCTGAGGTTACCCAGATGTCACTATGAACAACTTATCACCACTTTTCTGGATCCAAACTGTTTTTCATAAGATTGTGTAAATATATCTATAATATGTTGTGTTTGAGTGCAAAGTTTAGAATCTGCAGTTTATCAATTTGTATGTCTTTAGTCCTTCCACATCTTATGTATCTATAAAAAGGTTTCCTATTATGCTCAATATCTTTATATACATTTTCTTCAAATTTGTCTTGATCTTGTCTCACATTATGCTTAATCTGTTTGTCCAGCTTGTTTATTTCAGTTTTCAAAGTTGTAGTGTGACATCTCTTACATTTGTTATATATTTTTTTGTCTCTCACCTTAATCAGGTATCTTGTTCTTATTAAAATATATCCCCTGATGTTGTATGCCTAGATCCTGATGCTAAACATTTTTTTTTGTTTTTTTGTACTCAAACAATTTCTCTTTCAAAACTTTCCTCAGTCCATCTGCAGTTTTTTCACTGAACACCTCACTCCAGTTAGTTTTATATAGTGGCTGTTTTGCTTCCATATAATCTGTAATTAACTATCTGCATTGGTTTAGATTTCAGCCTGGCAGAATTATCTAGCAACAAATGAACCTGTATAACCCCATGAACACTGCACATCAATGGTGGTAAAACTTGACTTGAAGTAACAGTAATGTCTTTAGGAACACAAAAAATGTCTATTATGTTCCGTCCTGTTTTTTTTTTTTTTTTTTTTTTAACAATCTGAAGTAATTGTTGCTCCTGAATATACTTTGTGAATAATTTCCTTACTAATGTTGTTGAATTAATATCATTCCAGTCTGTTTCTGGCAAATTTTAGTCCACAGCTAGTATTATTCTTCCCTCCTGTGTTTTATGCAAGAAATGTATGAATTCCTATAGGTCATCTGCACTTGATTTTGGTGGTCTATACACTCCAACAATTGTTATATGTTTCAGGGTTGTCTTTATTGTCACAGTTACACTGTCTGTAGTATTGGTGTTATCACTGAATATCTAATAATTACAGGTCTCATAACTATCTTTAATCCCTATCATAACACCTCCACCTGATTTTTTGTTAAAATGCTTCTTACAATAAAAATATTTATACCCTGACAGAAATGGTTTCCAGTTACCATGTTTCACAACCAATAGCAACATCAATCTTGTGGGAACATATCAAATTTTCCAATAGAAAAAACTTTATTATTAATGTTCCTAGCATTAACAACCATCAGAGATTCATCGAATGTTGCTATCTATGAAATGCTAAATTTTCAACCTGGCAAAATTATTGCCTAGTGCTTGTCGAATATTGCAAAATATCTGCTGCAAAAGTTATCTTCCCTAATCTTGACAAATGCACTCCATCCTGTCTGAACACATGTGCTCTTAAAACTAGGTTTGGATGCTCTACACTCTTCCATGTTTTAAAACAGGACATTTTTCCATGTAGGTATTTACCCACAAAATCTTTTCATTCACAGTGACCTGACTATCCTTTCTATAGGTGATTTGTGAAACATATATCCTAACACCAGTACAAGCTATACTATCTAAGAGGGTTGTAGGTTCCCTACTAACTGTCAGAGAGTCCTTTCAGATGAGATCATTTGTACTGACATGAATAAAAACAGATCCATATTTCCTTACATTAAGGTGTTCCAAGGTTTGTTTCACATCTTCTTTTTTTGCTCCTGGCATGCATAACACTATTCAATGTTCATTATGTTCTCTGCAAATATAAGTATCAGTTCCTCTAATAACTGAATCTCTAATTGCAATAATATATTTGCTGACCAGCTCTGAAGAATCTTTAACTTCTAATACAGTAACATCTGCTCTATCAATTGTTACAAAGGAATGATCTCCCTCACCAGCAGTCTTAGTAATCATACTGTTTTCATTGTATATTAAATTCTCATCCAGCTGGTATTGTAAATCCATAGCTTGAGCCATGTGGTCAACATCTGTCTTTCCCTTCTTTTTTTCTTACAGTAACATTATTTAATTCTTCCACATTCAGTTTTGATTTCTTCCTTTTCACCTGCCCCTTGCCTCTTTTTTCTACCTTCTCTGTTGGAAAGATGATGTCTTTTTCTGTAGACCGAAGGTTTTCTGACAGAAAAATATTATCATTTAGTGTAATCTGTGTCTTACATAACAAAACAGTGTTCTTTTTTACTGTGTATTCTCTTTACTTTACAGACATTAATCAATTTCTTTTTTCCTTCTTATTTGTTGTTTCTTCCTTTCTTTCTTTCTTTGTTTCCTTCTAAACAATCCAGATCCTCAGACTGCTGAATACTTGCATCCAGAATTCCAAAGTAGTCAGGGGCGTCATCTTGTTTCCTAGGGGTTGAATGATCTTTACAGACAATAGATGCATCATTTCCAAAATGTGCTCTATTTATTCTTTGCCTAATATTATTTATCTCACCAGTCCAGTCATTAATATATTTAACAACAGTTCTCCAAGTCATGCCAATTGCACAAGTGCAATCATGATCAGTAACTCTAGATTTACTTCTAACAATGGTAAGCAAATCATCCAGCATTTGACATGAGAAACACAGATCACCAGTGTTATCAGCTGTTACCTTTAAATATGCATAGTATTTATTATACTGTACAACATATTTGTGCGTTAGCAAATCATTAATTACATACTCATTTAAGGAATCCATACTCAGCTTCAAATGAATAAAATATTGTAAAAGAAAAGAATCATCAAAAACAGTAACCACAGAATTCAACTTCTATGACAAAAATCACACAAGCAATGCACAACAGAATATTAAAGTAAGTACAGGAAAGTTGTTCTGATGGTACGACTTCTGCAAGTCAGACAAAAGCTGTAATTCTTTTACATCACACATAGTAGATTCTGTTCACTATCGCTCACAGTCGCACTTGTTTTTAACAGTAAAGATCAATAAATCACAAACCAATGTAGGATTGTTCAGATATGCTCTGGATTTTCCTCTCTGCAGTCTGTGTGACTTTACAGCTGCCTAGGCACCCTTGGATGGCTAGAGCTTGTGTGTGTAAAAACTATCCCTTTCTAACAACCAACAGTGAAATTAAAGGTAAAACAACAAAATATGAATCAAAGTACATCTTGTTAACAAGCTATCCCTTTCTACCTACAAACAGTGAAGAACAATGATTAACAAATAAATATAAATTCAATTAAAACTTTGCTTACTAGTCAACTCCACAGTAAATCCCAAACTAAGGTAGGATTGTTTGTATATGCTCTGGATTTTCTTCTCTGTAGTCTGTGTGAATTTATAGCTGTCTAGGCCCCTTGGGATGGCTAGAGCTTGCATGTTTAAAACTTATCCCTTTCTAACAACTAACTGTGAAATTAAAGGTAAAACAACAAAATATGAATCAAAGTAAATCATGTTAACAAGCTATCCCTTCCTACCTACAAACAGTAAAAAAGCAGTGATAACAAAATATAAATTCAAATAAAACCTCTCTTACCAGTCAGCGCCACAGTAAATCACAAACCAAGGTAGAATTGTTCAGATATGCTCTGGATCTTATGTTATCAGTATTATATTTTTGCATGTTCTATGCAATATTTGTGAAAATTCATGGGTTAGACTTTTAATAAATGGTCACCTTTGTAATAAAGTTAAAATTTGTCACAATGTCAAACAAGGCTGCACATTGTGTCATGTCATTTAACTTCATGATGAAAGCTGTTGCAGATAAGTGTTCTAGATCTTGTAAGGATGTTTTATGGGAAATGGTACTATACCTTACTGTACTAACAGTTTTTTTCTTATGCTGATGATTTTAATATTGTATTTAACTAAGAACATTATATTAATACCACGCTTCAGGAAGTTAAAACTGTATTACAGACAGTGTGATTGTCCCTTAATATATGTGTTGGTTTTAGTTTTACATTATGTTTACATGAAATTCAGTTTGCACATGATAAAATTACTATTTTAGGAATCACTTTCAGAGAGGAACAAATATTTCTGACCTAGGAGGATTGTATTCTTGTTGATATGCAAAATATTTTGGATACCTGGTGGAGTTTTAAATTGTCATTTTCAAAAAAAGTTTATGTTTTGAATATGATTATAATAGGAAAATTGGGTTATATAGGACAATATGTTTCCTTTTCCATAACAGAAAAACAAGATACTTTTTGACATTTTCTTTTGGTGAGAATAGGTTAAAACCTATCAAGAGAAATGTTTTTTTTTTTTTGTTAAAGAAAAAAGATGGAAAAATACAGTGTTACTTGGGAGAGTGTGTTTATAGGTAAATGAATAAAGGGGACAATGGCATTACATTTGAAAGGAATATACTGATAAAATACTTTCTTGGAAACTTACTGTTTCTTTACTAAGTCCAAAAAATTGGGATGGATATAACTATATCTCTCTCTCTCAATCTGTATACATTTATATATATATATGCATATGTTTATGCATGTGTAAATATATATATATATATATATATATATATATATATATATATATATATATATTTTTTTTTTTTAATCGGGTTCTGTTGGTTTCATCAACATCTGTTTAATCAACCACATTTGGTCAACTATACAGACAGTCAACAGGTGTGTGAGATCAAATATTTTTCCAGGGATAGTGTGGGTCTTGGAGTTAGTTTATATAATTAGTGAGGGGGATGGGAGCATGTGCCTCTCCCTTACAAAAAAACAATGCTTTAAAGTTGTATGCTCTGAGGTTCTTCCTCAATGCATGTATGCTAGGAAGCCAAGGTTTCCATTTTTGATGTAGAGTGATTTATCTTTAGGATGTTGACACTCATGTCAGTCGACCAACTGAAAGTAAATAATATATATATATATATATATATATATATATATATATAGGTACATAGGTTCATAGGTAGGTACTAGGCTATCTGCCCGAGGACATTTATAAGCCTAGCCAGAGTGTGTCGGCTTTCACTGCCCCATTGATTAACTAACTGAGCCTCTGTCAAGCAGAGCCAATGAAGTGATCCCAGGGGTGTATTTTCTGTTACCCATCCACTCATCAAGGTTTCTCTTGAAGAGTGTTAGTGAGGGGCCCTGCCTAATGAAGTTAGGAATTTTGTTCCAAAGCATGGGGAGTCTCTGTGACAGGAATCTATCCCTCCAACATGCTCTATTTATTGTTGTGGTGAGGTTTAACTCACTAGAGTGCATGGCTTACAGTGACTTGGATTTCTTTAGGTGGAGCATGTCCATCAATTTTGAGTTGGACATGGCTTTGTAAGTCAGGCAGAGATCGCCTCTGAGTAAGCGATATGCCACTGAGTACAGCTGGAGTTTTTTCAGTCAGTCTGCATAGGACATATGTTTGAGGCCAGTAATCCTCTTGGTGAGGTACTTTTGTGATCTTTCCAGCTGTTGGAAGTGTCTTGTGAGGTACATCCCAAATGGGGCATTGCACTCTATGATGGGTCTGATGAGTGACGAGTAGAGGGGCACTATAACCTCTTTATTTCTAGATGCGAACCCTTTAGTAATTAGATGGGCCACATAGAAGGATTTTCTAACTACTTTGGCAATATGATTGTCAAAGGAGCGATTACTATCTACCTGGGTCCCCAAATCTCTTATTACCTCTTCTGTATTAAGAGGGCTGCCATCTATGTGGTAATTCGTGGGTGTTTTTACCCAAATGGGATGACTATGCATTTTTTTGGCATTTAGCTTGAGGCCATGACTTTGACACCAGGTATCTGTCTCAGTAAGGCCTTTTTGGAGAATGTCCGTGTCAGCCAGAGAGTCAATTATGGCTCCCAGTTTGCAGTCATCGGCGAACTTGGTTAGCCATAGTCCTCCTGTGTTTGCCTGTACTTCTGAGAAGTATATGCCAAACAGTAGGGGTACCAGGACTGAGTCTTGTGGGACACCACTTGTGACTGGTTTAGAGTTGGACCTGGAGCCTGCTTTTCTTACCACGTGAGTTCTGTCTGTAAGCCAGTTGGCAACCCATCTTGTGACATAGGGGTTTATGTCCAGGCTGGTAAGTTTTACTATAATACCTGAGTGAGGAATGGTGTTGAACGCCTTGGCGAGGTCAAGGTAGGCTGTTTGAACCACCTTTCCCTCGTCTATGGCCTTGGTGACTGTCTCAAAGAAGTCAACCAGATTTAGTAGGCATGATCTGCCCTTAACAAAGTCAAACTGGGTCGGGTCAAGTGTGTGGAGGTTCCCAATGTCTTTGTTAATGAGTTCTATGATGATGCACTCCATAGCCTTGCAGACCAGGCTAGTCAGGCTTATGGGGTGATAGTTATCAGGGTCAGTTGTGGCCCCTGCTTTGTGGAGCGGAATAACTATTGCTGTGTGCCATTCTATGGGCACGTAGCCTGTGGAGAGGCTGAGGATGAATAGCGTGTTTAGGTGGAGGGTTAGCTCGTTCTGTAGTTCATGCAAGACGCATCCTGGGACACCATCTGGCCCCATTGACACAGTATTTTTGACTATTGAAAGGGCTGTTTTTACCTGTACATCTGTGATTTCTGGGACACTACCCTTTTCTGGTATTGTTGTGGGCCCTTTTGCAGGTGAGAGGGGGGTGAAGTTTGCACTGAATCTATCTGCCAGGACGTTGGCAATATCAGTAGGTTCAGTATATTTTGTGCTATTTTGCACTAGCTCAGAGCATATCTGCTAGTTGCCACTTAGATTCTTGACATAGCTACAGAAGACTTTGCTGTTATCTTTCAAATCCTTGGCTATTTTTCTTTCGAAGTTAGCCTTGGATGATTTTATGAGGGACCTTAGTTTCTTACTGATACTGATCAGGGATGTCTTTCCTTCTTGGGATTTGCTTTTTTTCTGAACTAGTTTCCTCCTTTTATTGTATAACCTGTTTATGGCAGGGGTCCACCAGACTGGTTTCCTTCTCTTAGAGGAGTGAGTCTTGGTTTTGCTAGAGATGGCATGATCCATGCATCATTGTAGGTGCTCATACAGTGCATGTATAAAGGATTCTGCATCTTGGGCAGCATTATCCTTTAGCTTGGGGGCTGTGAAACTTACCACCTTTGTCTTAAGTAAGGTGTAAGTTTGCTTTAGAAACGTTTTTCACTGTGGTTTCCTTTGTTGGAGGTGGTGGTGGGGTGTGGACATCCAGACTGATTAGTTTATGGTCTGATCTAACCAGTGACAGGTTGATCTCTGGTGTGAAAAACCTGTCACCCATGTTGGTGATAACCAGGTCCAATATGTTTTCACCTCTGGTAGGGGAGTTTACCAGCTGATCCAGGGCATTTGAGTTGATAACTTCCAGGAAGCACTGAACCTGGGAGTTTATACTCAAGTAGTTTTCCAAGTTAATGGTAGGGTAATTGAAATTGTCCAATATCAGGGTGTTCGGTAGGAACTTCATGTTTTCCAGTGTCTCCAGAAAGGCAGAGTGGTGGTCCTGGGTCATGGAGGGTGATCTGTAGCAGGCCACAATTTGCATTGCTGATTTGCCCAATGTTAGTTGCACATGGATGATCTCAGAGGTACCATGCTGCGCCACTAATCTGGAGGTGTAGGTATCCTTGATGAATATGGATACACCCCTCCTTTTGTGTTTCGGCCCATGTTCTGTGGCAGAAATGTGTGGTATAAGTTGTAGCCCGCTAGTGCTGGAGTGCTGTCTGGAGTCTTGAACCAGGTTTCAGTTACTGCATAGATGTCGACATTCTCCATACTGAGGAATGCTTCGAGCACATGCATTTTGAGATTTAAACTCTTGGCATTGAGTAGCATGACCCTCATTTTTTTATTTGTGCTGTTTATGGAGGTGGGTTTGACTTTTGAGCCTTGCCTAAAAAAGGCACTATGGGGGCAGCAAGAGCATTGGCCAGTATTCAAAAGCCTAGGGGTGACAGCTGTAAGCCGTCTCTTGCAAAGCAAAGCAGCTTGTTGAGCATGTCGTCCTAGGCTGACAGACGCTGGATCCCCTTTGAATGACACCAGAAGCTTAGCCAATTGTTGAAATTGATCATTTTTTCTTTATACTGAGGTATCATTCTTGGTGAAGGCAGGATGCTATTCAGGGTCAGGGTCATACCCGCCTGGGCTGCATGATCAGAGAGTTCTTCCATGTATCTTTTCATGTAAAAGTTAAAATAAGGCACCAAAGTTACACACTGAAGACTATCCACAGTAACTTTATTGGAGAAAGAACAGTAGGTGAGCGCTTTCACAACTCAGTGTTGCTTCATCAGACAATGTTAATGCAAGCCATGCCTGGTTAAATACTTAAGCAATCAATGTAATTTTAAGCATTTAAAGCAATACAGTCAAACAATTAAATACTGTTGGTACAAGCTCATAGGAAACTGTATAATTAAAACTAACCTTAAAATTTATATATACATGTCTCTGCAAAAGACTATCATTATTTTGTATATAAAACATATATATATATATATATATATATATATATATATATATATATATATATATATATATATATATATATATATATCAAATGTAAAAAATTATTCTTAACTATAATAATAATAATAAATTAATATAAAAGTATAAAATTGATAAACCTTAATGACACATTAAAACAAAAACTTAGAAATTAATGTTTAAGACGTCTTGCTTTAAGGCAAGGAACTAGTGAGGTGCAGCCATTCAAACCAGGATATCTATCTGCATTTAGCTTGATAATCCATTTTTGTTCTAACTCTTCTGTATAATTTTCTATATCCCCACCTCTATTTGTCCTTAATATTTGTTGTAAAACCAAAAATGTAAAACAATGAGTACTATTCGTATTTAAAGTATGATTTGCCAGGGCATTAGACTGCTTCTGATTCTGTATATCCCTTACATGTTCTAGTATTCTGTCTTTAAAAGTTCTATTTGTTTTTCCTATATAATAGGTATGACATACTTGACAAAAACTAAAATAAATAACATCTGTACTCTTACAATCATAATATTTCTTAGTATATAATTTAAAATGTTTCATTGGATGGATATACTCATTTTTAGTATAGATATACTGACAAGCTGCACTGAGTTGTGAAAGCGCTCACCTACTGTTCTTTCTCCAATAAAGTTACTGTGGATAGTCTTCAGTGTGTAACTTTGGTGCCTTATTTTAACTTTTATTGTTGCTTTTTTGGCACCTCAGTGTACCTATAGCCGGTTGAGATTTGTACACTTGTTTTCATTTTACTCGGCCAAGGACACACTGTATCTGAAAAGATGGATATGGACATTAATCAAGAATCATTGAATGAGCACAGTCGATTCCTAAAACTTTTGGATGTCCCAGTGAATCCTTTACTAAACACTGAGGTACAGACAAGTGCAATGGACATTGCTTCTGGCATGGAAGAGATGCTCGAATTTCAGGTGCAATATAGGGGTTTGGAAAACCTTCTATATAAATATAAAAGACTACAATGGCAGAGACTGCATTTGCAAGCTTCATTGGAAGCAAAAGTAATTCCTCATGGCTTACGTATATTAAATATGCCCACATATGGAAAGTCATATCCTGAACTGTTACGTAAGTGGCAAGAATTGAATTTATCTTTTAGTTCCAAATACATTGAGCTTCTTATAGAGTTTTTTTCACCACTTGAGAGTGAATTAAAAACAGAAATTGTAGTCTTAGAGAACAGGATATCTGAAACTTTCTCTACTGCCATCACTTTGAATAAAATGGGCCAGTTACATGAAAACATTAGCGCTTATGAAAGGAAGCTTCAAAATATCAAATTAAATAAATTGAATAGAGATAAACTCGATTTTAAAAATAATAATGTATTCTCATGGCCGAGGGACTCTATAAATAGAACCACCCCTCAGAATCCTGCTACCACGAACGTAGAGAGTAGTAGGACACTGAATACTGGAACACAGCCTTCCACTTCCGGTTTTCGCGCTAATAATTTGAGCTTAAACATGGCAGCAATAGCCACACAAATGAAAGAAAGTGTTAGCACCAGTAACCCTGCTCCCAGGATCGCATCCTTTGTTTCAGCTGTCAATGGAGATACATCTACATCGAATGCAGATAAGAAACAGCAGAATGAACAACAAAGAAATGCTAGTAATACAGGTAAGAGTCCCATAAACAGTACACAAGTTAACGCTAAAGAGACTAGCGTTTTTTTAGACAATCCGAAAGTGGGAGAGTTTACCTTGAAAACAGCCCTCCCATTCAGAGCTCGGGTCAAAAGCAACCCAACCATGGTGAATACAACAAGGGAACACCATGTGGACAGAACTGTGCATTTTTCGAAGAAAAGGAGAATGTAAATAATCTTATTGTAAATATCTCCTCTTTTGCATTAACTAATGAACAGAGTAACTTACTCAATAAGGGTTTATCCTTTATTCCTGCCAGAAAGGCAGATTTAACAGAAATGATAACAGATTTAAAATTACTCGGTAGAAAATTAAGTTTAAAATGTATATTTCCTAACAACAATGATGCAAATATTAATGCATACAAGAAACCTAGTACTTACATACCTCCCACTCCTCCAGGCATACAAAGATTTGTAGATATTTGTGAGCCTGCCTTTAAAGAAATGTACACTACTGATTTAAATGGTTGCACTTTTTATAATCTTACTGCACCAGAATACAGGGCTCTGAATGAATTACAGAACCTGCATTCCCTTGTTATAAAGCAGGCTGACAAAGATGGCAAAATTGTTTTAATGGATAAAGATCTGTATATTAGTCAGATGTATGCTTTGTTATTAGATAACTGTATTTACCAAGCATTAACAAAAGCAGCTGTAACTGCTATTATTGATAAGGTGTCTTTTTTGGTATTTGATCTACTGATTACGGGATTAATTGTTGAACCTTTGTTTAATTATTTTCTGGTACAGAAACCTTAATTCCTAGAATATATGGCTTACCCAAAATTCACAAGCATATTACTACCCCTCCTATGCGTCCCATTGTATCAGGAGCAGGCTGGTGTACTGAGCCTCTATCAATTTATGCAGAAGGTATTTTACATGAGTTCTTAAACAGTTGTCACACTATTCTCAGAGACACGAATATGTTTTTACAGCGTCTACATGATAGAATGGAAACTATTGATGATGATGAAGCATTTGTATTCCTTACTATGGGTATTGAATCTCTTTTCACGAGTATTCCGAATGTATGGGGAATTGATAAAGTAAGAGAGTTCCTAAATACAGACAGGAAGCTTATACCAAATAAGATTTTGTTGGTCTGTGGCCTATTAGAGATTATACTTGAAAATAATGTTGTTACTTTCCAAGATGAATTTTTTCTACAGATGAATGGCGTAGCAATGGGCACTTCATGTGCAAACAGCTACGCCAATTTATCATTAGTAAGATGGGAAGAAGAATATATTCTATCAGTCCTGAATCCTTATTACGACTATATCCTTTGGTATGTACATTTCGTGGATGACGTTTTTATTTTGTGGAGAGGGCATGGTTCCAATATCAGTAACTTTGTAGATTATTTACATAGTACGACAGATTTTTTGAAATTCTCCTTTACATCTTCTGACACTTCCATTGATTTCTTAGATGTAAGTGTAACCAAAACTGATTTAAAACATTTGAAAACTAGTATTTACTATAAACCTACCAGAACTAATGCCTGTCTCCACAAATCTAGTATGCATCCGAGACACATATCTAGAAATGTTCTTAAAGGACAAGTATTTAGAACTTTACGCTTACATAACAATGATGAAGAGGATGCAGGTGCTTTGGATAAATTACACAGTGAATTTGAAAAAAGAGGTTATTCCAGTTCAGAAATCACGAATGTGATAGCAGAAGCATAGAAAGTTAGATCAACAAGATGTAAACCTTACATGAGCTCTCATGAAACTGATATGAGAACATCTGGAAATACAGATATTGATAGGAATAAGTTTAGAGTAGTTTTTCGATTTGCAAGTGATATCAATAAGTATACAGATATAAAGAAAAACTGGCATTTATTACAGGAAACACCAAACTTTGTCTCTATGATTGGTGACACACCAAGTTTTAGTTTTAAGAATAATGTGTCATTGAAGCAACATCTTTGTAATAAAGAATACCAACCCCATAGAAAAAACCTCTCCAATAGACAAGGCACTTTTCCATGCAGGAATTGTGCAGCTTGTCAGTATATCCATACTAAAAATGAGTATATCCATCCAATGAAACATTTTAAATTATATACTAAGAAATATTATGATTGTAAGAGTACAGATGTTATTTATTTTAGTTTTTGTCAAGTATGTCATGCCTATTATATAGGAAAAACAAATAGAACTTTTAAAGACAGAATACTAGAACATGTAAGGGATATACGGAATCAGAAGCAGTCTAATGCCCTGTCAAATCATACTTTAAATATGAATAGCACTTATTGTTTTAAATTTTTGGTTTTACAACAAATATTAAGGACAAATAGAGGTGGGGATATAGAAAATTATACAGAAGAGTTAGAACAAAAATGGATTATCAAGCTAAATGCAGATAGATATCCTGGTTTGAATGGTTGCACCTCACTAGTTCCTTGCCTTAAAGCAAGACGTCTTAAACATTAATTTCTAAGTTTTTGTTTTAATGTGTCATTAAGGTTTATCAATTTTATATTAATTTATTATTATTATTATTATAGTTAAGAAGAATTTTTTACATATTATATATATATATATATATATATATATATATATATATATATATTGTTATATTGTTATATACAAAATAATGATAGTCTTTTGCAGAGACATGTATATATAAATTTTAAGGTCGGTTTTAATTGTACAGTTTCCTATGAGCTTGTACCAACAGTGTTTAATTGTTTGACTGTATTGCTTTAAATGCTTGAAATTACATTGATTGCTTAAGTATTTAACCAAGCATGGCTTGCATTAACATTGTCTGATGAAGCAACACTGAGTTGTGAAAGTGCTCACCTACTGTTCTTTCTCCAATAAAGTTACTGTGGATAGTCTTGAGTGTGTAACTTTGGTGCCTTATTTTAACTTTTATTGTTGCTTTTTTGGCACCTCAGTGTACCTATAGCTGGTTGAGATTTGTATACATCTTTTCATGTAGTCCAGGGAGGTACATCTCAGGTCATTCTCACCAACATGAACAATGACAGAGTCATATTTGTACTTGTTCTGGAGTGACCTGAGTGCTTGTGTTATGTGGTGGATTCTAGCTCCCGACAGGCAGCTAACAGTAACCTTCTCCTTGTCCAGCCTAGTGAGTGGGACGTCAGTGTGCCTGACTATAGAGTCACCTATTTCTAGTGTGTTAGGTATGTTATTTATCCTTAAGGGCTGTGATTGTGCGGCACATTGATTTTGTGTTTTATGAGTTGTCCGGTTTGTGACGGGAGGTGCAGGTTTTTTGGGTGTCTGCTTTGGAGCTCTCTGATGCTTTTGCAGGTGTTTTTTAGGGCTTCCGAGTATGATTTAGTGTATTTATGTGTATTTTTTGCCAGTGCAGGTCTATGTGAGGCTGGAGGCATGGTGCAAGTGTTAACCTTCTCCTCATGACTATCTGCTCCAGTCTTGGGTGGAGAGACCTTAGCCTTGTTTGGCTGTATAATTGCATCTCTCGCATATGTTAGTGTTTTGTGGTAGGAGGAGAGGGTTGTCTGTGTACATGAGGCAGTTGTAACATTGCCTCAGGATACCCAGGCTCACCAGCTGGACTGGAGAGTACAACTGAAATTACCCTTTGGTCATGCCTGAATAGTAGGGTGAGCTGCTTAGTCACCTGGTTGGTGAGAGGTGGATAAAGAGCCTTGCCCTGCTGGGCAATCAAGTGTCAGGGTATATTAGTGCTTGCTATTAGGTCTGAGCAAGTGCTGGACTGTAGGATGCCTTTTGAGTGCTTAGGTTGAGAGTTAGACTAGTTTCAAGGGAAAAACTGAAGAGGAGACTTAGTGGAGATGGGAATAATTTGACCGTAGCTAACTGGTGCTGCCCAGCA